>NW_006399865.1:4479914-4512336 GCF_000299155.1 Elephantulus edwardii
TCTCCAGGACAAACCTGTTTGTTCTCCTAGCAGTCCATGGTATATTCAACACTCTTCTCCAGCACCACAACTCAAAGGCATCAATTATCTTTCTATCATCCCTATTCACTGTCCAACTCTCTGATGTATAGCATACAATTGTGAAGACTATAGCCTGGATCAGGCGCACCGTAGTCTCCAGCCTGACGTCGTTGCTCTTCAGTACTCTTGAGAGGTCTCTCACAGCCGACTTTCCCAATGCAATTCCTCGCTTGATTTCCTGGCTGCTGTTACCAAGAGTGCTGATTGTGGAGCCAAGCAAACGAAAACTGTTAACTATCTCAATCTCTTCACCATCCATACTGATGCTGCTAATCAAAGATGAGTTGCTTTAGGAAAAGTCTGCAGTCAGGGACCTCTCCAGAGTATTAAAAGCAACAATTTCATTCTGGGAACTAAGATGCACCTAATCCAGGCCATGATCTTTTCAATTGCTTGCTATACATCAGAGAGTTGAACAGTGACTTAAGATGACAGAAGAAGAATCAGTGCCTTTGAGTTGTGGTGCTGGAGAAGAATAGTGAGTACACCATGGGAACGGACAGATCTATCCTAGAGCGGGTGAAATCAGGTTGCTCTTTAGAGGCAAGGATTTTGAAGCTTTGTCTTACATACTTTGGGCATGTTGTCAGGAGGGCCCAGTCCTTGGAGAAAGACATCATATTTGGAAAGGTAGAGGGTCAGAATGGGAAGGGAAGGCCCTAGATGAGATGTATTGACACAGTGACTGTGGCAACGGGGTCAGGTGTGTCAAAGACGGTGAAATTGGCTCAAGTTCGGGCCAGGTTCAGGGTTCTTGTTTGTTCACAGGGTCGCTATGAGTTGTAGTTGACAACACACACCAGAGGCTGCCTGCATTCCTTAGCTTGTGACCCCATACTACTCTTTCGTTCTCATCAAGATCCTTTTGATCATACTGAACCTACACAGATAATCCAGAACAACCTCGCTATCCAAAAAGCCTTAGTTTAATGGAATCAACACGCTCCCTTTTTTTGCGTATAAAGTAACTTCTTTTTATATCTCGGGGATTAGACTGTGGACATCTTTGTGGGGATTTTATTCCACCCACTACAGGGAGCAAGCTCAATCCTCTGGTTAGTCTGTTTAAAAAAGATACAAGATTAAAAGTACAGGAATATTGTATGTGTGTGGATGCATTTTTAAAAGTTAATAGAGAAAGAGAGACAGGAAAAAGATATTCTAAGATAAATTTCTGTCTTGAGAAAAAAATTGCTATATTCAAGACAATTTAAAAGTCATGATAATAGGAATATATTTTTGTTGTTACTTTAAATGTTGTGATTTGAATATAATTTTTTAAAAATTTTATTCGTTTTTGCACATTTTCTCCCCTCTCCCGCCCCAAGCCCACCTCACAATGCACCCCTTGTTCCAAATTGTTTGTATGCATATAATGTGCAATCATATATTCCTTTTGGACAGTTCCTACCCTCATCTCTTCTAATGCAATGTTCCTTATCCATCATAATAGGAAGATATTTTAATATACTTAGAGTTACACAGCATCTTTCCTTTATTTTGGAGAGATGAAACAATTGCACAAAGATATTCAATTATATATATAACTTCAAATGGCCCCCCAATTTTCCAGTGCTTTTATCTCTTTGTACCTTTTAAGAACTTTTTTTTTGTTTTCAGTTTTATTAGACTATAAGCTGGGAATTTCAGTTCACAGACTCTTATTCTCATTTATGTTCGCCTTTAAGATCTCTTTCCTCCTACAGTCTGTTGCATGCTACAGCCCTTCAGTCCTATTTTCTCTCTTGTTGTCTGTTTTTTCTTCTTTATTCTCAACTATATAATTCTTTTCACTTTTAAGAATATTTGTGTTTTCTTAAACCTGAAGCGTTTGTCCTTGTTTACTGTTTCTGTGAATATGTGTATTTCTGTCTTTATGGATTGGAAGTAGACTCAAAGAATTTCCCCACTCCACTTTCTTAAAAAGAGGAAACCTGTGTTTCTGTTGTTCTAGACAATGTTTTGTGATAAATTTCATGATTGAACACAATAACACAAGAAATTAATAACCAAATATCTTTTGAGTCTTTCCTTAGTCTTGGCTGTTTATAGGTATGTAATATAGCCATGTATTACTTCCCTGAATAGCGTAGAAGATCATATTTTTCAGTCTTTAGGTACCCATCTATATTTTAATCTCATCTTTTTAAATTGAGATATGATTTTACCAACCATTTTTACTCTTGCTCATAAAAAGACACTTCTGTAAGCACCTTATTTCCTCAGTGGTGCTTAACTGTAAAGCTTTTATCTATGGCTGTGTAATCAAACAAATGAAAATTCTTTTATTGAACTAAAAAGCCCCACAAAACTATTGAACTTGCTTGCTAGAAATAGCTGGTTTCTATTTTCTTTTCATTCACTGTATTACCATCATGAAAATAAACATGTAGGTAACCATCTAATAGCCAACAAAAATGAAAAATACCTATTTGTATGTATTATTTGTTATAGAATGATCTGATTTACACAGGGTTTATTACTTTTGTTTCTTTTCCTTAATTCATGTAAAATGTTTCTGTGGATTTATTACAGTTCATATCCCAGCTCGGCTCACTTGCTGATTCTCTTTTCCTTTTTTGTTTTGCTTTTTTTTGTTTATACTATGAGCAATACAGTTAAAATCAGCCTTGAATGCATTTTTAAGTAATTCCTTGGGATAGAGTCCCAAATGTGATAGACCAGGCCAAACAATATGGTCAGAACTAATTATCTCTATTATCATTCTAGAGCTGTCGGAAGAAATTCCTCAGAGAGTAAGAAAGATTTTGATGGAAGGAAAGCTACTACGGAGATGAGGCTATCCTCTGTCACATGAACACAATTAAAAAGAATCGTGTTTATTCTGCATTGATTTAGACCAGGATCTGAAGGATGCCAGAGAAGAGAAACAAGATGTCTATCTTTAGCATGGATGTTTCTGGTCTTTGTGATTACTTTGTCTTTCTTATTTGTTCCTCCTTTACAATGTCACCTGACCTTCTCCAAGGTACTGCACTCATAGTACAACCATTTCTCTGTCCCTGCTGCTGGCTTCATTCCTCACTTTATCCCCCAGTTTGTAAGTGTGCCTCTGTGCTGGTCTCTTCTTGCAGCTTACTGCTGAAAGATGTGCCCTCTAGGTTGGGAGGCACATACAGTACCCCATGGACTCAACAATGAACTTGAACACACCAGCGCTTGTGAAGATGGAACAGGACCTGGCAGTTTCTGCATTCTATCCACATTCACTTCTGAGTTAGCATCTGTGCTACAAATAGCCGTAGAGCTGAGAACTCCCTAACCTTCTCTTAATTAGCCTTATCACTCCAACAGTTCTGCCTCCTCCCCGCCATTTCTGTAAAATATTCAAATTTCTTAGCTGGCAACTTAAATTCACTCCTGCCTGGCTTCCTATTGGTTTGACATAGTGATAGATTCAGTCGTCCTTCTTTACAAGCCTTGCTTCCCAATATCAACCACATAAACACTTTGGAGTCTGCACTTTGAACAGCCTGTTGCCTCTGACATACATCTGGAAGTGACCTTATCTTTCTGGGTTTTCCTTTGTATACTTCACAGCTTACCAGCATTCCTACTGTACCCACCAATCCTCATTTTGCTATTCTCCATCTTTAATAAGTTCAGTGACTTTTCAGGGCCTTAAAGGTCAAAATCCAAACTCTATTAGAACATACCAGTCCCGTTATGGCTGAGCTTCAGTTCACATTCCTACTTCATTTTCTGTCAATACCCCCCTCGCCCCCATCACCAGCCTCTCTCACACGTCTGTTCTCACCACCCTCCCCACAAACAAACCAAGCTCTTACAATCTGATCAATTACTTGTCTGATTTTATTTTTCAAGATCCATCCTAAGTCCATCTCCTAGTGAAGCTTTCTTATATATTTGATCGCTCCCCATGTGCCTGAGAATTTGACTCTTCAGCTAGTCAAATAATAATATGGGGACAAGAGCAGAGTGTAGGAAGCGGTGGAGGCCTTCCTTGTGTGGTATTTTCTGCTTAGCCTGCAGACAGTATTTTTCAACTGTGGCTCATCATTTAAACCACAGAAACTGAAAATAATGTGAGTGATTCTTTTTCCAATTTCCCCCCAAATGACATATAACTAGTACTGTTGTAGATATATAGAAGTGAAGTCATTCTACACAATAAGTAGGTGTTGTGAGGGGGATAGGACTTGATTCTGTCATGGAACTCAGCTCAGAAAAACTGCTACAAAGTGTATTTGGATCTGTCAACTCTCTAACACTGACCTTCTATGCTCACTGATGTTATTTAGCTCCTGATAAAGTCCCTTTGTGTGTAAGATAAATAGAGTCAGTTTTGTTTTAACAGACAAGAGCTTCCCCTTTCTGCCATTATAGCATTCAAAAAACCCACATTTGTTGGTATATATATGCATTTGTTGAATGAATAACCAAAATTGGGAATGTCTCCATTTTATTTCCTCCACCAAATAAATCACTATCCATATTCGTTTTTATCTGCAGTTTCTCTTAGAGTCACTATTTTCATTCCTACTTCCACGTCTCCTTTTTGGGGTCCAGTTTTCATCTCACCTCTCATTCCTGTGATTGTCTCTTCATGTTGTCATTGATGTCTTTTGCTAGTCCTTCTTCCACGATAATAAGCCCAGGCTAGTTCTTCCTCTCTCCTTAGAGAGATACGGAGTTTTCACTGGTGATCCTGATTCTCTGCCCCCCATGATTTGGCCACATTGTCCCAATCGAATCCTGTCTTCACAGTCCAGCATGTTTATTTCACCCCCTTATAGGAGGGTTTGTCACTCTGTGTACACTCCTGCCTTTGCTGCTTATCCAGTATCCCTTTCCCTTTTGACCAATATTATTGTTGTTAGTTGTTGTGGGGTCCATTCTGACTCATGAAACCTTTATATATAATGGAAAGATATATTGCCCATCCCCATGCCATTTTCATGATCATTGATATGCTGTAGTCCAATGCTATGTCCAGTGGGTATTTCAAACATCTTCTAACCTATGAGCCTCTTATTAAGTCATACTCTGTTTAAGTGAATCTGTAGAGTTTTTACTGGCTGATTTTGGAACCAGATTACCAGGCCTTCCTGCCTTATCTGTCGTAATTTAGGACCTCATAAGTATTTACCTCCTTTCAAAATCTTTCTTGACTCACTTTCATCCAAATAGTCACATTTTCCTAATTTTCATTCTTATTTAAAATGTTCTTCCCATGCATTTTTGTTATTGATATTGTTAACAAATTGCTAAATGCTTTCTCATAAATAAAATTTAAAGTCCACAGCAGGTCACTGTTGGCTGTTAAGCAAGCTAGTAATGAGCAGAATCATGTCCAAATTACTGTGGGAGCGTTGGCATTGTCAGTGGAGGCAGAAAGGCCTCCTGTGGGCATGTGAGGAAGAAAATGAGTGTGCCTTCTGCCACTGAAGAGTGCGGCTGGGCTGGGGGCAGGACTGTCCTGATGTCAAGAGCCATGCCAGACTCAGAGCATTATGCCACCCGCTGTACATACCTATGACCATTCGCTGGAGAAATGGACTTGGCTGCAAAGAATTTAGTTGCAAAGATGAGAATTCAAACTTTCTCATATAACAGTGGAAGTTTCCATACACTTTGTATTTACTTAAAGAAAAAAACAAAAAAAACAAACGACGGAAAAGGCAGTCAAGTTGCATGGGAACAGGAGAAAGGAAGAAGAGAAAAGAGAAATGTGGGACCATAAGCGATTTCCTTGTCTCCCTGCGTCTCTCTGTGTCTCTTAACAACTGCTTCTTTCAGTCTCCTCTCTCGAACAATTTTTTGCTCATTTGCTAAGAGTTCAAAGGGCCCTGCTAAAGGACCTCAGAGCTCCTTCCCTGACATGGGCTCCCTGCATTTTCTGTGATTTTTACACTCAAATTTTCAAGTGATTAGATTTAGATTATCTTCGGTTTGATGGTGGTGGTTATCCTCAGGTCACATGTTCATCCTCGGACCAAAGAACTGTGTCTGTTACTGGGGATAAATGTTCAAAAAATAAACACTTAGTTTGGTTCCCTTTCAAAGGAGCTTTGAATGAAGTCACACATATATCCCCAGACTTCATAAAAAGAATGTAATATGTATTCTAGATTCCTCATTGAGCATTACAAGGAGAAAATTATTCAAGTTTAACAACCTAGAGATGTTTCTCTGCTTTCTACTAATTATAGAAGTTCTGGTGGCCTAGTGGTGAGGAACTGTGCTGCCAAACTGAAGGCACATGGTTCAAATCCACAGCACACAACAATAATGATTCTAGGCACTAGTTCATTAGACAATAGAAGAGGAATTGTCCCTTTAGTCTTAAAGTCAACACACTACTGAAATGTCACCAATATGAAATGAGGTGAAAAAGAAATAATCAACCTTCTTAGAGCCTGGTTGCAATTTGGGATTGTTACTCTGAAAGAGCATATGAAAGAATAGGAGAAGTCTATGGAAGGCAATGCAAATGATCAAAGAGAGAGAAAAGAAAATATTTTTAATTTAAGGAAGATGATAGGCTTATTTTGCCTGGAGAAAAGAAGACAGAGTAATGATGTGAAAATTTTCTCAAACATATGAAGGTGAAACAGGAGTATGTTGTGCTCATTATTATTGTCTTGCGGAAAAACATGCAACAGACTATAGATTTTAATGATAACATAAACCTAACCCTTTCAAACTGTAGTTCAACATGTGGAGAAAGTCATGGGCTGTTTTTCAGTGTAGGATGTGGAAATGCATCAGTGGAAGGAGGATGCGAGATCATAGTCACAGGAGGGTAAATTAGAGGACTTTCACTGAGATTGCCTCCAGCTCTATGAGTTGGAGGTCAATTCTGTACTCCTCAGAAAGTAGAAAGAAGTGAAGGGAAGAAATAAGGGATGCTGCGTTTTATAGAACTATGCAAAGGCATCTCACTGTGTGGACCACAACAAATCATGACTGACATTGAGGAGAATGCTCTGTCCCACATACTTTGAGCATGTTGCCAGTAGTGGGTAATCCTAGGAAAAGGACATCATGCTTGGAAGGGTGGAGGGTCAACATAGGAGAGGAAGGCCCAAGGGGAGATGGATTGAAACAGTGGCTGTGGCAATGGAGTCGGGTGTGTGGGAGATGGTGACATTGGCTCAGAATAGGGCAAGATTCAGAGCTATTGTTCATAGGGTTGCTATGAGTTGTAGTCAACTCAATGGCTCATAACAACAACAAGAACAACAACAACAACAACAACATGTAGTTCTTAATGGTTCCTCCTAAGTGTCGTTAAATGAGTTGAGCTCCCCAAGGGGCATGGAATGGAATAGTAGTAGACAGCAATGACTGAGTTTTCTTATGTAGAGTGAGACTTCCAAACTAAAGGTGAAAGCTAAATTGCCCTCTACAATTAATTAGGATTCTGAGCAGTTCTGTAAGAGAAGAGAGAAAGGAGAGATGGGGTGATTAGAAATGGGAAAAGGATGGTGGACATTTCAGTGAAGGAAATTGACAGACTTTCTTCTAAGTAGTGTGTGAGGTGAATTACCTTTCTCTGTCCTTCTCTAAGATTTCTCCATTAGACTGTCCCCAAATCGTTATTGAGCCTCTGGTTATTGAACCATGGAGTTGTATTTAAGTTAGGATGCACTGTTGTTTTTGTTATTAGTTACTGTCGATGCCTGACCCGTGGCAAGCCTGTACCAAATAAATTAATTACTGCCCATTCCTTTGCCATCCTGATGATCTGTGACAAGTCAGATCATGCTTATAGGTCGTGTTTTAATTGATTACTTTTCAAAAGTAGATCCTCGAACTTTTCGTTCCAGTCCACATTAGTCTGAAAGCTAAGCAGTGAAATCTATAAAGTACCATAGCAACATGCAACCCCTCAATGACGCATAAGGGTGGGACAGGGTGGGGACACATGAAAACAAGGCAATCAAATAAAAACCCCCAATCCAATGCTGTTGGGTCAGTTTCAAATCACAGGAGTCTATAGGACAGACTAGGGCTGCTGCTATGAATATTGGTGTGCAAATCTCTGTTTGGGTCTCAGTTCTAATTTCCTTAGGGTATATTCCTAGTAGTGTAGCTGGGTCATACAGAGTTTCTATATTCAGCTTTTTGAAGAAACACCAAACTGCCACCCAGAGTGGTTGTACCATTTCACAATCCCACCAACTCTGTATGAAAGTTCCCACCTGTCCACATCCTCTCCAACATCTTTGCTTACTGCCCTGCTAAACTTTGCCACTGCTACAGGGGTGAGATGGTATTTCATTGTGATTTTCATTTGCATATCTTTTATTGACAATGATTCTGAGCATTTCTTCATGTGTCTGTTGACCATCTGAATGTATCGTCTGTGAAAAGTCTTTTCATGTCTTTTGCCCATTTTGTAATTGGGTCTTTTCCTTGTGGGGCCCAGGAGTATTCGGCATACATTTGTTTTGGAACCCTTTTCTGAGTTGGTATTGCCAAAAAAATGTTCCCAGTTGCTAGGTTTTCTTTTTATTCTATTGGGAAAAGTTTTTTATGTGCACAGGCATTTAATCTTTAGAAGGTCCCATTCATCAATTTTATCCCTTCCAGAATGTGCATTTCTGACTGCATCTGTCAGCCTCTTTATACTAGACTAGGCCTTCTAAGCTTGATCCCTGTTTGTCTCTTATGAACTTTATGGTTTTGGGCTTTAGTCTCAGGTCTTTGATCCACCTTGGGTTGATTTTTGAACATGATATGAGATGTGGATCTTGTTTCAGCTTTCTGCATGTAGCAGTCCAATTTTGCCACCACCATTTGTTGAAGAGGTTGTCCTTTCCCCATTTGATAGGTTTCATTTCCTTGTCAAATGTCAGTTGAACAAAGACATCAAGGTCTATATCTGGGTTCTTAATTCTGCTCCATTGGTCTATGTGCCTGTCATTGTACCAGTACCATACTGTTTTGGTTATTACCGAGTAGGTTTTGAGGTCAGAGAGTGCTATGACTCCCACTTCATTTTTGTTTTTCAGAAGTGCTTTGCTTATTTGTTGTCTCTTTTGTCTCCAAATAAACTTGACAATCTCTTTGAAAAAGGAATTTGATATCTGTATTGGAATTATGTTGAACATGTAAGTTGCTATTGGTAGGATCGTCATTTTCACTATGTTGAGTCTTCTTATCTATGAACAGGGAACATTTTTCTGTTTAGATATTTTATTGTTTCTCACAGAAGCATTCTGTAGTTTTCTTTGTACAGGTCTTTTGTATCTCTAGTTAGGTTCACTCCCAGATATCTCAATTTGTGGTTGGCTATTGTAAATGGTATTGCATTCTTGGTTTCCTTCTCTGAGTTCTCTTTGTTACTGTAGAGAAATCCCACTGATTTTTGGATATGGATCTTGTCAGCCTTCTAAATTGATCTACTCGCTCTAGCAGGTCTTTTGGTTGATTCCTTGTGTACACAATCATATCATCTGCACACAGCGACAGTTTAACTATCTCTTTGCCTATCTGAATGCCTTTTACTTCCTTTTCTTGTTGTATTGCCCTAGCA
The DNA here is from genome assembly GCF_000299155.1 of Elephantulus edwardii. Lineage (NCBI taxonomy): Eukaryota > Metazoa > Chordata > Mammalia > Macroscelidea > Macroscelididae > Elephantulus > Elephantulus edwardii. The sequence goes on from NW_006399865.1 coordinate 4,489,522, forward strand.
AGCACTTCCAATAAAATATTGACTAGAAGTAGTGATAGTGAACATCTTTGTCTGGTCCCTGTTTGCAAGGTAAATGCTTGTAGTCTTTCTCCCTTGGTAATAATATTGGCTCTTGGTTTTGCATATATACTTTTCACTATATTGAGGAAATTCCCCGCTATTCCTGTTTTGCTGAATGTCTTTATTAGGAAGGAGAATTGGGAATTTTGTGAAATGACTTTACTGCCTCAATTGTTAGGATCATATGGTTCTTGTTATCTGCTTTGTTGATGTGGTGAATATGTTGATTGTTTTTCTTATGCTGAACCATCCTTGCATACCTGTGATGAATCCCACTTGGTATTGATGAATTTTTTAATGTGCTTTTAGATTTTATTGGCTAGGATTTTTGCATCTATTTTCATTAGAGATATTGGTCTGTTGTTTTCTTTCCTGGTAGTATCTTTGCCTGGTTTTGATATTGTGGTCATGTTTGCTTCATAGAATGTTTCTGGGAGTGTTCCTTCTTTTTCTATTTTCTGAAATAATTTAAGTAGAATTTGTGATATATCTTCTCTCAGTGTTTGGTAGAATTCAGTGATGAAGCCATCTGGTCCAGGACTTTTTTTGTGGAACACTCTTTTTATGACCTGCTTAATTTCTTCTTTTGTGATAAGTCTGTGAAGTGTTCTACCTCTGTCTGGTTTATGGCATTGTGGTCTAAGAAGATAACTTTGTATTGTCTAAGAAGATACTTTGTATTATTTTGATGTGGGGTTTTTTTTAATTTTTGAGGCTTGTTTTGTGCCCTAATTTGTAATCAATTCTGGAAAATATACCATGTGCACTTGAGAAGAAAGGGAATTGAGATTTAGTTGGGTGCAGTACTTGGACTACATCCACAAGGTCGAGGTGGCTGAATGTATAGTTTAGATCTTCTGCATCTTTTTATTCTCATTTCTGGTGACATATAGTAACCTGCATAATCAGTCCTGCATCCTGGATGAGTTTCTGTCATTGTTCAAGTGATGCAAAAGCCATCTTGAAGTCACCTCATCCCCTTTTTGTACAAGCAGCACATGCAACTCTCCCACTAATTCCCTGCTGAAGATTTAAATCTTTCCTCCATGGTGTCAACAATGCCCAGAAACAGCCATAGTTTTCATTGTTGTGTCCACATAGGTTGAATATTCTGGAATCTTCTCTTGGAACTTGAGATATGAGGCACAAAGAGTAAGAAAGATATTCTTTTTAGGTCTTACAATTCTGGGAGGAATCTACATCCAGAAAGGCTTTCAGGAATTTAGTATTAATGGAAAGAAATCTCATTGGCTGATGTTAAAAATACAGGAATGCAGATTCCTGTACCCAACATTCCTGTACCCAACATTGCTTTCTTGTAGAATAATTTTTCTTTCCTGCTCATCAACCAGCCCTTAATGATCCATTTAGAGTTCTTTCCACCCTGGCTACCTCCTTCCTTCTCTCTTACTTCAATATTTTTCTATTGCTGTTCATTTTATGGAGCCATCCTGGAAAACACACTGGATTCCAATGGATGAAGGCCATCTTTCCCAGCTCTGTCTTGGGAGGAATCTAATGAATTATTTCAGGTGAATAAAGTCTTGGACAGGAATAGACTCAGGCCCTTTGGATTTTTAACCTGAAGAAGTTGTTTAGACAAACTTTCTACTTTCTAGCATTGATAGTCCTTCATAGAAAGATTTTTCAATGTTTATAAGGTTAAGCAAACAAAAACCAAACCAACAAACAAAATCCCTTTTCCCACGCTGAGGAGGAGATAGACAACAGGAGTAAACTCAAAATGCATTGCTGTTAAGGCAATTGTGTGGGAGATTCCATGTCTTTCTCTGCAGAACAGCTGGTGGATTTGAATGGCCAGAGAGGTGTGGCCTTTGAGATAGCAGCACAACTGCCTATGGACTTCTTTACCAGAGCTCCCTTTGAAGGGGTAAAGGGTACAGAAAATTCTGCCATGGCAAATGAAAACCCTAAAGATTTTGGCTTACTGGCTATTACGGTGAATTGTGTCCCTTGAAAGATATATGCGTTAAATCCTGATACTTGTGAATGTGACCTGACTTGGAAATATGGCCTTTGCATATGTAACCAGGTCATGATAAGATTATTTGATTGGGTCCTATTCAACATAAGAAGAGGAGAAGAGGCACAGACGGAGACACACAGGGGGAAAGGTATCTGATGATAGGGGCAGAGATTGGAAGGATGCAGATGACTTTACAAGCCAAGAGATTCCAAGGATTGCCAGTAACCTCATTCAGTAAGAGAAAGGCATGGTACAGGTTCTCCTATAGATCCTTCAGGGAGAGGATGACTCTGCCAACACCTTGAATTTGGATACCCAACCTCCAGAACAGTGAGAGAATCAATTTGTTGTTTTAAGTTAACTAGTTGGTGATGATTTGTCAGAACAGCCCTAGGAAAGTCAGACATGACCTTTTCCATTCCTGTTACTCCTGTCCCCCCAACACTCCCCTCTTTTCCTTAGTGTTTTACTCAGCAGAGTCTTCTCAGCTCACTACCCTCCAAAGTCCAAAGACATCTCCAAGTTCAAGACTGCATTGGAGAATTGACATCGTTCTGTCCACCAGTCTCCTAACAATTAAAATGACATTTTGCTAGACGACTTCTGGGTGATGGCAGACAGGCCCTCGGTAATAATACCTTACAAGTGTAACATGTCTGTAATTAGACTGTCCTGTAATTAGGGAGCTGACAACTTAGCTGCAGCTTGTCACTAGCCAGTGACACAGCAGGACACAGGAAGAACCATAGAGAAGGACATCTGTCAGCCAATAGATGGTGAAGAGCCGGAGAAAAGCCAGAATGAATAAATAACAACAACAACAAAAAGCACACACACAAGGGAAATCGCATTTCTGGACCAGAAATTATGGATCTGTTTTCATCCTCCTGCTCTAGGATGTAATACAAGAGTGATGGGCTTTAGCATCATCCACAAAGTCAGGCACACAGCTGAAGATGATGCCAAAATGTGTTGTTGACTTTGAAAAGGAGGAGAGAGGTCCTACCTCCCATGCAAGTTGAACCTATCACTGACAAACCACACTGGAAAGGGTCTAGTGACGCTAGTGGCCTGGTGGGGCCAACTGCGGGATCAACTATGGGTCAGTTCCGATGCAATGATGTACAACGACAACAAGGGTTCTAAGGAGGATGAGGAGTGGAGGAAAGGGTGGAACTTTTCCTTTCATTTACATTCTTCCCTGGAGAACAAGTGGACGGATCATCTCTCTTGTTCTCCTAAATGTGAGGCTTCTGCTAAATTCCTTGAAGCTGACTTTGGTTACTTCATGTCATGCTATCTCCTACCCCAAGTGTGTGAATCTCTCCAACCCTCCTAACTCCATTTATCTTTTCCATTTCAGATGCCCCAACTGTAGAGTGACCCTTACCACCCAGTCTCTCATCTGGAACAAATAGCACACATATCTCTTGATTGATTTCTTCACTGTGGACACTCGTCCTTCATGCATACCGAGCTCTATTGGAAAAATTTTGTTTTGATCTTTTAACTTTTCCTAGTCCCTGTTCTGGAGGCAACACTGGGACCCCATTTCCTACTAAGAAGGAATAAAAACCCTTTGTCTTTTGACACATACACTGTTAGTCTTTGTTGAACACAAGGTTTGTATTCTAATCAGAACACTTTGCTCAGTATATCCTGGCTCTTCATACTCTCATCTTCATGACTGGATTTTTGTCTGGAATGTCTTTATCTGACCTTTTACTGAGTTCCCACTAAATTGGTGAGGAGCAGCTGAAAAGCCTCACTTTTGTCAAGATACACTCTCCTACGTTCCAGTCCCAGAAGTCTCCCTGCTCTGAACAATCCACCCCTCCCCATTCCTTTATCTTTACTCTCACAAGGGACCCAGGTCCTTGTGCTGAGTATAGTAGCTCTGGTACAGTAGAAAGTGCAGTGAACTGGAACTTAGGATGACTCTTTGGAAGGCTCCCATGTCCTCTTTGCTTCCTGTGTGATCTCCAGAAAGTCGTTTACCTTCTGTTTTACTTAAGTGATACCTCTGCTTTATTACTGAAAGTAATCCCTGACCATAGGATTGTTGTAAAGCTTTTTCTATACTGTTAAGTGTTATGCCAGTGTAAGATATTCTGATTATCTAGAAAGACATAGTTCTGTAAAGTAGAGGGTCAGAGAAAAAAAAGAGGGAGGCTCATAAGGAGATGAATTGACATGGTGGACTCAAACATCGCAAAGATTGTGAGGATGGTGAAGAATCTAGCAGTTGCCTGTTGTCGTACACAGGTTGCTGTAAGTTGGAACTGACTCAAGCGTAACGTAGCAATGGCACTTTATACTATAATAATAATATACTACTAATACTCTTATTATTATATCTTCTTATTAGTTGCATTATTTTATATGCTGCTCTATCGTTAGAGAGTCCTTGGGTAGTTACTTGCTGAAAGATCAACAGTTTGAACCCTCCCAGAGGCAATTTGGGATTCAGATCTCGTGATTTGCTTCTGAAAGATCAGAGCTTTGAAAACCCAATGCAGTAGTTCTTCTCTGCACACATTGGGTCTCCATGAGTCAGAATCTCTTCTACACTCACAAACAGCAACACCATTCTAGAGTTATTTGAATAGTTGTTTTACTCCATTTACCTACAACCAGGCATTCAGCTGCAATTAACACTACCTGATTATCATTGGCTTAAATGAAAGTGTTTATTATCTTACAAAACAGGAAGTTTGAAGATCTCCAGTCCAGGTTTGTTTTACAAGTCGATGATATCAACTAGTACTGTACTGTCGTCAACATCTTGACTTTCTGCCCTTTTGCTTGTTAGCCTTTTAATTGCAAGATGACAACTACAGCTCAAGGCTTGACAACTTGATTTGGAGGTAGAATGTGGTGTGGGCAATGTTGAGTTAGAGATGGCCCTAAAAGGACTTCATTTCAATGGGAAAAGAAAAAGGAGATCCCTGTTTTATAAACAACAAACAGCATTTACTACAGTCCCTGATGACAGGAATGAAACCTTATTCGTCCTTGATTTCTTCTCTATACTGCAGACCTTTAGCAAGTAGATTGCCAGTCCTTTTTAATGAAATGTCTCTTGATGGGTTCATATCTCCAATCTTACAGCTAGTAGTTGAGTGCTTAACCGTTTTGATGAATATAATAGTACATGCCATGAATTGTTTAATATGACACTTCTACCTATAGCCTTTGTGACCCCCACAGAAATAATTGAGTGGGAATATGAAACTAAAGTGTTTGTCACCCAGTAAGGTGATTACACAACATGCTAATAATACAAACACGATGCACGGAACCCTTGTAGGAGTTGTTATGTGCTGTCAAGTCGCCTGCGACTCATAGCAACCCTGCGTACAATCTTAAACCTTCCCTATCCCTTGCCGATCATATTGTCTCTAACAGACACATCTATCCCTATTACCCTAGAGACTGAATCAATCCATCTCATCGAGGATCTTCCTCTCCTGTGCTGTCTCTCCACTCTACCAAGCATGGCGTCCCTCTCCAAGGACTAATCCCATTTTGCGGCATGTCCAAAATATGTCAGTGAAGCTTCAGAATCCTTGCCTCCAAGGAGCAGCCTGGTTTCACCCTCTCCAGGATGAACCTGTTAGTTCTCCTAGCAATCCATGGTATATTTAGTACTCTTACCCAGTACCACAGCACAAAGGCATCAACTCTCCTTCTGTCATCACTAGTCATTGTCCAGCTACCTGATACATAGAAGGTAATTGCAAAACCATGACCTATATCAGGCGCACCTTCATCTCCAGACTGACATCGTTGCACTTCAGTACTTTGGAGAGGTCTCTGACAGCAGACTTTCCCAATGCAATTTGTCTTTTAATTTCCCAGCTGCTGGCAGCAAGACTGTTGATTGTAGAGCCAAACAAACTGAAGTCAACAATCTCAATCTCTTCACCATCTATCATGATGCTGCCAATCAGCCCATTGGTGAGAATCTTTTTTTTTTTTCTTTCTTCTTAATATTGAGCTTCAATCCATATTGAAGGCTGTGGTCCTTGACCTTCTGCAGCAAGCACTTCAGGTCCTCCTCAGTTTCAGCAAGTAGGGTTGTGTCATCTGCATAATGCAGATTGTTGATGAGTCTACCTCCAATCCTGATGGCCATATTTCTCCTCATAGAGCTCAGCCTCCTAGATAATCTGTTCTGGATATAGATTGAAAAGATACGGAGATAGGACACACCCTTCACACATACCCTTCCCAATTTTGAACCATACAGTGTTTCCTTGCTCTGTCAGACGACTGCCTCCTGGTCCAAGCATAGGTTTCACATAAGCACAGTCAAGTGTTCTGGAATTCCCATTCTTCTCAGAGTCAGCTACAGTTTCTTGTGATCCACACAGTCAAATGCCTTTGTATAGTCAATAAACATTCCTCTGGTACTCTCTACTTTCAGCCAAGATCCATCTCACATTAGCTATAATATCCCTTGAACCAATGGCCTCTTCTAAATCTAGCCTGCACTTTAGGCAGTTCTCTGTTGATATGCTGTTCCAGTCGTTTTTGGATAATCATCAGCAGAATCTTGCTTGCATGTGTTATCAGTGATACTGTTCGATAATTTCCACAATCCGTCACATCACCTTTCTTCAGAATGGGAACAAATATAGATCTCTTCCAGTCAGTTGGCCAAGTGGTTGTTCTCCAGATTTCTTGGCACAACTTGCTGAGCACATCCAGGGCAGTATCTGTTTATTGAAATATGTCAGTTGACATGCCATCAATTTCTGGGACCTTGTTTTTTGCCAATTCTTTCAGAGCAGCTTGAACAACTTCCTTCATCACCACAGGCTCCTGCTCATATGTTGTTTCATGAAAGTCTTCTGTATCAGCCAATTCCTTTTGGTACAATGACTCTGTATACTCTTTCCAACTTCTTTTAATGCTTCCTGGATCATTTGGGACATGCAAATAAGGTGTACTGAACCCTAATGAGGGAATTGGTCTGTTGGTAATCCTACTAAGCTTAAAAGAGAGCCAATTCCAGAGAAAAGGTTGGGGGGTGGTGCCCCGCTACCACAAAGAAAGAAGAACAGAAAGTGAAGCATACCCTTTGGACCCTGAGTTCCTGCACTGGGCACCTCCTAGAACCAGGGGACAGAAAGATAGCTGTAAAACCAGAGATGGTGCAAGATAGTACAAAGAGGAAGTAAGCAGTGTCAGAGAGGTGGCAGCACAGGAACCAGGAAACTGGTATGAGATAGCACCAGTGGGATTTCCAGCCAATAAAGATTCATAGCTACAGTGGGTATGGCAGCCTGAGGAGCAAAAGAACTGAGCACTCTTAGGCAGGAGGCTTGCTGAAAGAACGAGGTGCCTCTGAGCATTACTTTGTACCACTTCCTAGAGCAAGATAGGGGTCAGGAGAAGGCATCAAGAGGCTGAAGGACTGAGTGCTGATCAAGAGAGAGGCCTGCCTGTGGGCATAACCGAGACACTGTCTTGATTGTAGAACTCTTGAGTTTTTTTCCTGACCCTACATTGCAACCTGCTCCTTTCCTATTGTGTACCTCTTCTCACAATAGCCACAGTGTGCTGATCTCTTGTTTCTAGGGTTGCTATGAGTCACATGTACCACAGAGTCAAAATTAGGACTGACTCATAGTTGAACCTCCAGTGGGTTTTCAGAGGCTGTAAATCCTACAGGAGATGATTTCATATCTTTCTCTCCTTCAGCAGCTGGTGAATTTGTACCATCTGCCTTCGGGATAGCAGCACAACTCCTTACCACTAAGCCACCAGAGCTCAACAATGAATGGAAGAGATCCGTATTTGTTCCCATTCCCAAGAAAAGTGATTCCACAAAATGTGAAATTTCTCAAGCAATATCATTAATATTGCATATTGCATACAAGCAAAATATTGCTGAAGATCATCCCAAAACACTTAGAACAGTATATTGGCAGGGAGCTGCCAGAAATTCAACAGGGTTTAGAAGAGGACATGGCACCAGGGAAATCATTGCTTATGTCAGATGGATTCTGGTTGAAAGAGAATATCAGAAGAATGTCTGTTTTATTGACTATATAAAGGCATTTGACTATATAGATCACATCAAAGTATGGCTAACATTGAGAAGAATGGGAATCCCAGAACACTTAATTGTGCTCATACAAAGTCTATACCTAGACCAAGAAGCTGTTGTCCAAATGAAGCAAGGGAATACTCCATGGTTTAAAATTAGGAAGGATGTGTATCAGGGATGTATCCTTCTTTCATATCTATTTAATCTTTATGCTGAGGAAATAATTTGTGAAGCTGAACTCTGTGAAGAAGAATGTGGCATCAGGATTAGAAGACTTGTTAAAAACCTGTTATGCAGATGATACAACCTTGCTTGCTCAAAGTGAGGAGGACTTGAAATGCTTGCTGCAGAAGATCAAGGACTAGAGCCTTCAATACAAGTTACATCTCAATGACAAAACAAACAAACAAACAAACAAACAAAAACACAGATCCTCACTGCTGGACCAGTAGGAAGCATCATGATAGATGGAGAAAGGATTGAAGTTGTCAATAATTTCAACTTGCTTGGATCAGTAATCAACGTGCTTGGTACCATGGTACCAGCAGTCAGGAGATTAGGACATGTATTGCATTGGGCTAGTCCCCTGTAAGGGTCCTCTCCAAAATACTGAAGAGAACAATGTCCATTTAGAGACTAAGGTGTGCCTCATTCAGGCCTTGGTGTTTTCAGACACTTTCTATGCATGTGAGAACTGGACAATGAATGCCAGAGAAGAATTGGTACCTTTGAGTTTTGCTGTTGGAGAAGAGTATTGAATATCCTATGGACTGCCAAAAGAACAAAAGATATGTCTTGGGAAATATGGAGCCACTGTGCTCTTTGGATACAAAATGGTGAAGCTTCATGGCTCATAGTTTGGGCATAATACTAGAAGAGACTATTCCTTGGAGAAAGACATCATGCTTGGAAAGGTGGAGGGCCAGCGAAAGAGAGGAAGTCAGACACACACACACACACACACACACACACACACACACACACACACCCCAATGAGGTAGTCCCAGTGACTGCAGCAGTGGGCTCAAGGGTTCAGAGATAATAAGGATGGTACAGATAGAACAGTTCACAGAGTCATTATGAATCCTATCAGACTTGAAGGCACCTAACAACAACAACAATATGAGTCATAGTCCACTCAATGACACCTAACAACCACAACAATATCGTCACTACCCTTAAAAGCCCATTAAAGTGTGAATATTGTCTGTGAGTTCTATATGACCATTAAAACAAATTCTTGAACCCAGTTGATAAGTTGAGAATGCTGTGGGAGGGACAACTGGTGTCAGAGTTGGAAAAAAGATTGGAGGGATGACTCTACCACGTAGTGGTCATTCTGAGATGATGTTGATGGTGGTTCTCCTCCCTTGTGAAGTTAACTGGGAGAGATCAGATGCTATCAGAAAGCTATATTTACAGTTGCTATATAGGAGTGGCATCCACTTCCTAAACAATATACCTCTGGAAACTCTATGAACTGTGAGAAACTACAAAAGCTATAGAAAAGCTTCAGGTCTTTGGTTCATAGGGTCGCTATGAGTCGTGCTCAACTCGATGGCAATCAACAACAACAACAATATGGTAATATATAGTAGATGCCCAAGAAATCATTATTGAATAAATTACTAGATAAACTAATGAAGTACTACATGAATGAGAGTTTTAAAAAACAAACAAACATAATAGCTACTTTTAAGGAAGCTGCTTTCCCAGATGAAAGAAAGAAAGAGAAAGAAAGAAAGAAAGAGAAAATAGATTCCTTAAAGTTTCCACTTATAATAGCCTTCAAGAGTAGAGCAATTTATACATCAAGCAAAAGTGCTGCTATTAAAAATGATGTGATTAGTTTTTGTCTAGTCCAGAGCCAAGGTGCAGGAACATAATGTCAGAAAGATAGAACAAAAGTGAGTCTGGATCTGAGAAGTTTAAAATGAGGTTGAAATATTAAAATGTGTTTCAGATAAATCTGAGCCTTTATGGTTTTCTTTTTGTACAATGTTGCATAAGAATTCAAAATATTGTTACAGGATATGTCACAGTGAGAATTCATATTCTGAAAATTATACACCAGCAGAACCTTCTAGATGACCTCCTCCCCCTCTTTTTTCCATACTTCATCAGACAAGTGGAAATTCAGTGGGAAAGCAGTAATTAAAGTACTTTCTACATTGACAGACTTTTGGTCTGTGTCTCATCAATATAAGCAAGAGGAGGTGGGGATAGAGATGTAAAGGAAAAGGGGTAGTCTAATACACTCTAGTGGAAGGTATACAAGTGTCATTTCTAGTTCACTGTATAATTAAGCTTCACACACACACCCCCCCTTGCTTAAGCTATTGAGATATTCTGTTACTTGCTGCTGAATCCATGCCTACCTGCTAGGGGGCAACCTAATAATTTTCTATTGTAGATATACAGTTGACTAGTAAAGCCTCAGATCCTGGATTTGTTCCTGTAGAATCTTGCCTTCTTGATGGCAAATTTTTAAAGTAGATAGGATTTCAAATTATCATCTACTGCGGACATTCAAGATGCTTTATTTGTGTATCTTCGTTTTAAGCGACTGGGAAAAGAATGTGAAAACTTGCCTTACCCCATTAAGTTTAAAGAAGTTAGTTTATACTTATATTTGGAAAAGTTCATGGACATACAAAGATCACTTCTACCTAATGGTATGGGACTGGAATGGAGACATGGATGGTACTTTGTCTGTTAACTGTTTCTAATGTCCCACATGTTGTTGCTGTTGTTGTGTGCCATTGAGTTGGAACCAACCAATCCCTCCAGTAGATTTTCAGAGGTAGTAAATTGCTTGGGAGGAGATTTCCCCACTCTTCTTTTATTGAGAACCTGGTATATTTCAACTGTATAACTTTGAGATTGCAGTGCAACTCCTTACTCCTATGCTATGAAGCTCACTTGAAATTTCTAATATTTTAGTTTCCTTTAAGATTATCTGATGTTACTTTACAATATGGACAGTCTTCCAAGCATCTTGAAAAACCTACAACCAGGAAAGAATAAAAGAGATGAATGGTATTGTCTAAGAATCAAATACTTATGAGCATCAAAAGATGTCTTCAACAGAGTAAAAAGGAAATCCACAGACTGGGAAAAAATATTTGGTAATGACATATCTGATAAGGTACTCATATCTAAAATGTTTAGAATACTCCAGCACCTCAACAAGAAAAAGGTAAACAACTCAATCACAAAATGGGCATGGGGTATGAATAGATGCTTCACCAAAGAGAACATTCAGATGGCAAAAAACCGCGTAAAGACATGTTAAAAATCTCTAGCTCTCAGAAAGTTACAAATAAAAACAACTATGAGGTATCATTTCACCCCAGTAACAGTAGCAAAGTTCAGCAGAGCAGCAAACAACAAATGCTGGCAAGGTTATTTACTATTGACGGGAGTGTAAAATGGTGCAACCACTATGGAAGGTGATATGGTGGTTTCTCAAAAAGTTGGAAATAGAAATACCATTTGACCCAGCAATTCCACTACTAGGAATATATCCTAAAGAAACCAGAGCTCTCATCCAAACAGATATATATATGCACACCTATGTTTACTGCTGTGTTATTCACATTAGCAAAGAGATGGAAGCAACCCACATGCCCATCAACAAATGAATGGATAGAAAAACTGTGGCACATTTACACAATGGCATACTACACAGCACTGAAAAACAAGGAACTCATGAAATATTATACAGGTGACCCTGGAGGACATTCTGCTGAGTGAAATATCTCAGTTACAAAAGGACAAATCTTGTAAACACCACTGTTATAAAACAGAACTGACATATTGGTTGGGGAGAAACTAAGAGGGGATAAATAATGAATACTACATTGGAACAGAGGAAGGAAAGAACTGTTTAAAACGAATATATGATTATACATTGTAAGACAAAACCAACTCGTTCTGTTTTCCAACCTCTTGTCCCACTCCTCTCCCCCATAGAAGACAGAAGACTAAGCCGTCCAAGCAAGGTAAAAAAGAAACCATTTTTAAAACCTTCTTTCTCAAGAATCCTATTGTCTTTAATGTTTGATCCACTACTGAGAAAACTGCTTTGTTAGTCACATCTCAAAAGCCCTCTGGATAAGAGAAATTAATATTTACATACTGAACTTATTGTATTTGGTGGTTCACTGAGTGTTTCCCGCTGCTTTTTGAGGCCCGGTCCTCAGATCTAGCTTCCTGTGCACATCACCTGAGTGTTTTACACCATCTTCAAATTCAGCATGTCATGATGTGAACGTACCATCTCTCCCTACAAAACCAGCTGCTCTCTAAGTATTCCCTGTCTCATGAATACTTCTGGTGCTTTAGGCATTGGAGTTAGACAACTGAGATTTCAAGAGGTCTTCCTCGTGCTCCTCACCCACGTAGATCATTGAATATGCCGTCCTGGCTATTTCCTCTCCCACAGTTTATGCCATCCATTCTGCTTCTGCTCAAAAATTGAACACAGAATTACCATATGATCCAGCAATCCCATTCCAAGAGATGCGCTCAATAGAAATGACAGCAGGGACGTGGTCTTGTAATTGTTTACTGCAACACTGCTCAAAATAGCCCAGAGGTGAAAACTCAAAAATTCAAACTCGTTGCTGTCAATTCTGAACCGACTAGCTCACCCGCTAGTGGTTTTTCAGAGGCTGTAAATCACTTGGCAGGAGATTGCCCATCTTGCTTCCATGCAGCTGCTGGTGGAGTTGACCCACCTGAGATGTGCTGCCTTTGGGTTGGCAGCCAAACTTCCTACGGGCTAAGCCATCAGAGCTCCCTATGAAAAGATGAATGCCAGATGAACAGATTAGCAAAAAGTGACAGGAGCATCCCTTGCTTTAAAAAAAAAAGATTTAAAAAAAAGAATGGACTTGACTCCACTTCACTTTTATGAAAGACCTACATTAGTACCCATTTTCAATGAGTGAAAGAAATTCCCAGAAAATTTCTGGTTTTGGAAAAACGTTAACAAGTGAACGAGCATTCATTCAGGATTGATTTTGCAGCGAGCTATTATGAAGACAAACGTGCACCCTGGCCGGTTTCTTAGGAATGCTCCTCTTTGGATAGTGAGACACATACATACACACACACACACCCATCCCTACATCCACATTGTTGTTTTCATTATGCACCAGAGTCAGAACCAACTCCTACCTGACCCTCCATTGAATTTTCATAGGCAGTAAATCACACTGGAGGGAGGAGATTGACCACGAAACAGCTGGTGGATTTGAACTTGGATTGACTGTGCAACTCCTTATCATTAGGCCACCAGAGCGCTATATATATAATTGGCTGTATGGGTGGGGACATGAGGCACAATGAGAATTGGCTACCAGAATGCCTCTGGTTACAATGCCTCCTTTGCTTTTTAGGATACTGGAAAAACAAGTGGAGATCAGGTAGAGTTAACGTACAACAGGTGTCAAGGAATATAGACAATTAGAGAAGTTTTGCTGTGAAATAAAGGCAAGAAAAATCTTTCTAAAAAGCAGCATGGCTGAAGGGAGAGGAAAGTTAAGGGAATTTTATTTAATTTATGTATTTATCCATTCATTCATTTCTAGTTAAGGGACTATTGTACTTGAGGTGAAAGTTTACACAGCACGTTGGGTTCCCACTTAACAGTTTCTCCTCCATAAATTATTCTGCGATATTGGTTGCATTTTGCACAATGAATCCTCGCCACTCTCATTCGTTGTTCTGGCTGTAGCGTTTCCAGTACTCTAGTTTCCCACCTTGGAAGCAGGAGCTACATCCACTTTCTAAACAATATGCTTCTGGAAAGTCTATGAACTTAGAGAAATGATGAGAGTTATAGAACAGGGTTCAGATCTTTTGTTCGTAGGGTTCCTATGAGTCGTGCTCGACTCGACAGCAATCAGCAACACAACAGTTTCCCCACCAGGTCTTCCTACAGCAAACAAAAGTATTCTGAAGACCTTCTAAACCTGATCTTCTATCTTCTGGCGTACTCTCAGACAATGCTCCACTGTTATTCATGTGTTTTTCCAAAGGCCCATTATTTCAGAAGTCACTGGTTAAGCCTGCTTCCCAGTCTATCTTAGTCTTCATGCTCCACTGGAACCTGTCCACCATGGGTGACCTTACTGGCATTTGAAATGCCAGTGGCCTTTGATCTTCTGCATTAAGTGCTTCAAGTTCTCATTAACTGCAAACAAGGTGATGCCATCCCTGTAAAGCATGTTATTGGTGATTCTTCCTCCAATCCTGCGGACCTTTCCTGACTTTACACTATGCAGTTGTTCCTTTGTTCTGTTAGGACAACAGCTTCTTTGTCAAGGTATAGGTTTCACATGAACCCAGTTAAGTGTTCTGGGATTCCAGAATGCTATATTTTCAATGTGATCCATAATTTGCTCTCATCCACACCGTAAAATACCTCAGCAGTGATATCCCTAGTGCCATGACCTCTTCTGAATCCACCATGAATTTCTGGAGGTGTCATTTTTTAAAGTTAATTTTAATGAAAATTTACAGAGATTTTGGATTTCCATTCATTCATTATTGCAGTTTTCTCCCTGCCCCCCCCAAGTTTGCTCTTCTCTTTGAAAAGTAATATAAAAATTCCTTCATTGGTATACAATCCCCGCATCCACCCCCCCCCACCCCGAGTACACTCCACTAGGCAACCTTCATCCCAGACTCTTGTGATAACCATAATACCCTATCATATATTGCTTTTAACCTGCCATTTTAAAAAATAATCAAGATTTTCTTTTCATGAGATTTTAATGATATTGTTCAATAATTTCCTGCGTTCTGTTGACATTCCTTTCTTACTGATGGTAGCAAATATGAATCCCTCCAAGTCAGTTGGGCATGTCTTCCAAATATTTTGGCATAGACTAGTGAGAAAGTCCAGGGCTGCATCTGTTTGTTGAATAATGGCAACTGGTACCCCATTAGTTCCTGGATCTTATTATTTTTTGCCAATGCCGTCAGTTCAGCTTGAACTTAATTGCTATTGGTCCTTGATTATATGCAACTTCCTAAAATGTTTCTGTATTAACCAATTCTTTTTGGTACCGTGACTCTCTATATCCCCTCCATCTTCTTTCAGTGCTTTCCTGGACCATTCAAGATTTTGCCCATAGACTCCTTCAGTACTGCAACTTGAAGCCTGAATTTGTTTTCCAGTATTTTCAACTTGAGAAATTTCAAGCGTGTCCTTCTCCTTTAATTTTGTAACTCTGCCTCTTTGTACCTTCTCTGATAGTACTTTACTTTGTCTTCTCTTTGAAATCTTTTGTTCCTCTCTTTCTTCAGCATTTTTCACCTTGGTTTTGGCCTCTCTGCATTTCTAGGGCAATTTTCAAAGTCACTTCTGATGTTCATTTTAGTCTTCTCTCTGCACTGTCTTTGACCTTTTGCTTTCTTCGGGGGTTATAGTCCTGATTTTAGGAGGCTAGAAATCTAAATTAGGTTGCGAGGTGTAGGAGAACACACACTCTGTTGTGGAGGAAAGCCGTGGGTTCCTTCAGCTTCTGTAGGTCCTGCACTCCCTGGATACCTCCATGTGTTCTTGCCTTGTCTGGTATCAGAGAGCTTAGTAATATAGGGGCCCAGGCCTAAAAGGATACACTACACTCCTGGTGGCTATTTTGTACACTTCCTTGTGAATCTGAGCCTTTCCTGCTCCTACCCCGCCTTGCTTTCATCCCCCCCCCTTTTTTTTTTCTCTAAGGGGGCAAATAAGAGATTGAGATTGTTCACAGCTTCAGTTTGCTCGGCTCCATGGTCAACACTCTTGGCACCAGCAGGCAGGAAATAAAAAAACGTATTGTGATGGCAAAGTCTGCTGTTAGGGACCTCTCTACTCAAGAGCAATGGTGTCTCTCTGGAGCCTAAGGTCCGTCTGATACAGGCCATGGTCTTTGCAATCACTTGTTATGCATCAGAGAGTTGGACAATGACTAGGGAGGATAGAAGGAGAATTGATGCCTTTGAGCTGTGGTGCTGGAGTAGAGTATTGAATGTACCATGGACTGCCAAAAAAAAAACCAGATTCATCCTGGAGAGGGTTAAACCAGGCTGCTCCTTGGAGGCAAGGATTCTGGGGCTTCGTCTGACATACTTTGGACATGTTGTAAGGAGAGACAGGTCCTTGGAGAGGGACATCATGCTTGGGAGGGTGGAGGGATGGCACAGGAGGGGAAGACCCTCTATGAGGTGGATTGATTCAGTGACTGGGTTAATCAGGATGGGTGTGTCAGAGGCAGTGTGGTTGGCACAGAATAGAGCAGGGTTTAGGGCTGTTGTACATAGGGTCACTATGAGTCGCAAACGACTCAACGGCACATAATAACAAGGGGGCAAATGGCATTACTGGCCATATCCTTGGGAAACTCCCCTTACATTCAATTGTACTTGTGATGTGACTAGAAAGTGATGCATTCTACCCTTAATCGTTCTGAAACGATTAGGTCTACCAGGGTAGTAGGGAGTCATTACATAGCTTCCACTTCATATCATTATATAGATGCATTTGGGGGGAGCACACAGTTCAGTCCATATAGTGTACTTGACCCATGCCATGGTATTTTCAGTTGCTTCATATGTATGTGAAAGTTGGACAGTGAATAAGAAGCATTGAAGAATTGATGCTTTTTGGATTGTGATGTTGGCAAAGAGTATTGAATATACCACGGAGAGCCAAAAGGATGAAAAAATCTGACTTTGTGAGGAAGTGCAGTCCCCGTGCTCTTTAGAAGCAAGGATGCTGAGACTTTGTCTCACACGCTTTGGGCATGGTGTCAGGAGAGGCCAATCTTTGGAAAAAGGCTTTGTGGCTGGAAAAGTAAAGGGTCGCTGAAGAACAGGAAGACCCTCAATGAGATGGTTTGGCACAGTGCTCGAAGCAGTCAGCTTAGTCACAGCAGAGTTTGGGAGGATGGTACAGGGTAGAGTAGGGTTTAGTTCAATTGTATATACTGTGCTAACTCTCCAGGCCAATATTGGATTCCAAGCACCACCTCAAAATTTCAAAAACTTCAAAGCCACTGCCATCGAGTTGATTCTGACTCACCTTGAACTTCCAACACCTTTCTGAGGCTGTAATCATAATGGGAGGAGAATGCTCATCTTTCCCCCTTAGAGCTGCTGGTGAATTTGACCTCCAGACTCTCGTAGCCTTTTGGTTAACCATGAAACTCCTCTTTAATCTCAGAGTCCTCCAAGCGCAGCATAAAAGGTAGGGGCGAAACCACAGGGTTGCACAGTTTGATGGGTGGAGGGAGGGGAGAGCAAAAAAAGGGAAAGGATCTGGGCAAAAAGATGGACAAGGTCCAATGGTGATTGATTTTATGAAACATGATACATGAGAACAATTGTGTGAAACACAGTGGGAATGAAGAATTATGTGAAATGCAATATATACTATACTTTGTAAGTAAACCAATAATTAAAAAAAAGGAATGGGTGGAAGGTACCACTGCTCAGTGTTTTGATGACTGAGACAAACACATCCACGTTTGAACAGTCCAAACAAACAGGGTAACAAGTAGTGATTTTAATGGCTCTAGCTTTTGCTAACAATGCTGCCAACGTTCTAAATAGGTGCAAAAATCTTCCTGGAGTTCATTTCCATGGGATTGTGAACTGGTGTGCAGATTCGAGTGTTCATTGTATGACGTTACATGACAGCTGTTGAGTCAATTCCGACTCATAGCAACACTCCACTGGGCTTTCCAAGGCTGGAAATCTTTACTGCCCTTCTTGCTCTATGCAAAGTATGCTCATGGATTTGACCAAATAACCTCTTGGTTAGCAGCCCAACATGTGACGCACCATGCCACCAGAATACCTTCACTCTCTAAGGTTTATTATTGTTATGTACTAGTGAATTGAGCACAACTCATAGTGACTCTATGAACTAAGATTGTTGGTGGTGGTGTTAAGTGCCATCGAGTTGTAGACGACTCATAGTGACCCTATGAACGAAAGACCTGAACACTTGTATAATAACTTTCATCATTTATCCAAGTTCACAGAGTTTCCGGAGGCAAGCTATTACGGAAGTGGATGTCACTCCTGCTTCTAAGCTGGTTTTAATCGGGGAGCTCCACTAAACACTGTCCACTATTAGGTAGGGGCTGTATAATTATTTCTATTTTGAGAGAAGTGAAATTTCATCTCAGAAAAGTTCAATGACTTCCTCTGTTCATCTTTGAGACTCCTATTCAGGAATTCATTCGAAGGTTTCGAAGGTGTTTGAAGGTGCAGTTATCCAAGGCAAATTAAGCATAGTAGTAATGGAGCTCTGTACAGGTTTCAATGGACACCATCCCTGCCAGAAATTTTCTCAGCTGTCATTGAGACAGCCTCCAACTCATAGTCACACAATGTGGTTGGACTGTTGTGATCCACAGGGGGTTGGGTTTTTGGTTTTTGGCATTTTTTTTAACTGGCAGCTTTTCTAAAGCATATTGCTAAGCTTCCCCACCCCCTAGTTCATCTTAGTCTGGAAGCTCCATTAAAAGCTTTTAGAATTCCAGCAACACTTAGGCTTCCTTGACAGACAGGTGGTGGCTGTGCTTGGAATGCACTGGCCAGGAACTGAACCTGGGTCTCCCATAGGAAAGGCAAGCATTTTACCCCTGGAGCACCACTGCTCTCCTAGAAAACAATACCAGGACCTTAGAGGTCATCCAGATGAGAAGGGAAACATCAGAAAAATTGCTTCCAGGTCTCGCTTGCGGGTTTGTTTTTTGTCTTTCTTTTTTGTCTTGTTTTAGGCCCCTTCATTTCATGGTAGACATATGAAATATTTCAGATTAGATACCTGATACTATCAGTCAGAACTGATAGAAAATTCCAACCAAGCCCACTATTGATTGGATTCCAACTCGTAATGACCCTAGAAAACATTGTAGACATGCTCCATAGGGTTTCCAGGGTTGTGATCTTTACAGAAGCAGATTGCCACATCTTTCTCCTGCAGACTAGCCAGTGGGTTCAAACTGCCAAGTGTGGGGTCAGCAGCCAGGTACTTGATCTACCACAGCGCCAGCAGGGCGCCTTAGAGCTGCTAGAACAGAGAGCTGCAAAGTCTAAGCTGCAGGCACCAGTGTGCTTCAGAGCTGAGGCTTCTTACGCTTGTACATCTGTGAGAAACAAAGAAGGTGGGGGAAATGTCTGCTTTCCAGAAAAGGTCTAGAGAATGTGATGATAAATGAACTAAGCCAGTTACAAGATTGTACAAGATTACTATTATAAAAAACTAAAGAATGGCTAATATGCAGGTAGATAGATAGAGATAGATAATAGACACTTATTAAAGTTGAGTAAAGGAAAAGGCAATACACAACAAGTGGATGATCAGGCACTGGGGATTGTAATTAGTGTTATAAAACAAAATGTGAAGTAAATGATTGAAAAACCAATATGCTTTGTAAACTCTCACTCAACGCATACTAAAAATGTAATAATAATAATAATAATAATAATAATAATAATAATAATAATAAAAAAAGATCCATTAGGAGCATACAAGAAAATGAGTGTAGCAGTAGCATGAACGTCGAGGAGAAGGACGGCCTGGCATTTCCCCTGCTGGCTGTAACACCTTGGTATCTGCATTGTGAGTGACCATCCGGTACACACCGGCAGGGGTGGGGGTGGATGCTGACCAGCAAGCTGTTCCAGGTAGGCCAGCTATCTTGCACCATGTCTGCCTCTCTACAAGTCAACACTATGTCTATTTCCGGTTATTTGCATTACCATTTGGTATCTGGACCCATTGTCAGTGGACACGGTTAGCTTTTTAAAGAAGATATCCCTACTGTTCTGTCCTCAAAAAGAAAAAGAAACACATTTTTCAAAAGACATTTTCTGAAGGCTTTGTTTCATCCCCCTTTCCTGTCCTAGTCCTGTCATGCTTGTGACCAGGTAGGGCAAGGTGGGAAAATAAACTCCTGGTAACTAGAGAATTACAGAGCGCCCTCATTTACCTATATTAGCAATTCAAAGGGTATGCAAGCAGTAAGGATGCTGGAGAAGGTAGAGGGTATGAGTGTTTGGGGTCGGGGATGCACCAAGATAAGCCTTGAGGTCAGAGACTACTGCACTAAGGCAGACTAGGGGGGCGTGCCAAGGGGGTGAAGAACCAATTGAAAAAAAAACAGATTTGTCCTGGAGAGGGTTAAACCAGGTGGCTCCTTGGAAGCAAGGATTCTGAGGCTCCGTCTCACATACTTCGGACATGTTGTGAGGAGAGACTGGTCCTTAGAGAGGGACATCATGCTTGGGAGGGTGGAGGGACGGCGCAGGAGAGGAAGGCCCTCTATGAGGTGGATTGATTCAGTGACTGGGATAATTGGGATGGGAGTGTCAGAGACAGTGCGATTGGCACAGGACAGAGCGGAGTTTAGGGCTGTTGTACATAGGGTCACTATGAGTCGCAAGCGATTCGACGGCACATAACAACAACATCTGGTCCCAGAAAGATGAGCCAAGAACATTCTATGGGCTAGTTCTACTCTACCACACGGGGGCGCTCTGAGTCGGGATTGACCCTTCAGCACTTAAGAAGCTAAGATACCCGAGGAATTGTTCTTGACCTTGGACCCCAACGGTAAAATCCATCCTTGCCCATTGGAGTTTTCATTCCAATGAGAAGTGGAGAAGTAAGAAACAGAAAAATCCATTATGTAGGATGTTGGTGGGTGATAAACTCTGTGAAAACAGGACGAAATAGGGCAGATCCTGGGGACTCAGAGGCCAGGGCAGGGGCCTCCCACTTTCACATCAGCCTTCCAGAGGTGCTTTGGAGAAATGACATTTGTGGAAAGACAGTGGGGTGAAGCAATGATTGTGCAAATGTTTGAGGGAAGAATAGAACAGTCCAGCAGAGGGAACAGCCATTGCAAAGAGCCTCAGTTGAGAGAATAGCAGTCCAATATGAACAGCAAGGAGGCCAGTGTCGCTGGAACAGATGGGGCAGGAGAAGGCAGAGCTTAGTCTAACAGACCCAGGCCTTTGGGACTGTTGTAGGGGTGCAACTCTAGATCTCAAGAGAATGGCTCAGTTTTGCAGAGTTTGGATCCAGCAAGTTACTTTACCTGAGCACGTTGAAGAAAAAAAAAATCTCTTTGTCTGGTGCGTTGAGAATAGACTGTGGCATGAGAAAGAAAAGATTTCTCTTTTGAAAACATGTGCCTTATATGACAGGGTTGCTATGAGACTCAAATGCAAAAGCGCTTTAAAAATGCAAAAGCACCATGCAGAACCAAATGAGAATTATTTTACAGAGACAATAGGGAGTTCACAAGCCAAGGTCCCCTGGCTGCCTCTGATCCATGAAATGATAGTTCATGTGCAAAAAAACCTAAAGGAATATTGGTTCCATTTGCTCAGGGAGGGGGGGGGAAGGGAAACATTCTACTTGTGAGCTTTAAAGGAGTTTGATTTTGCAGATTGCAAATTATTGTATGTTTAATTTTTTAAAGATTTTTTAAAAAAACTTTTAAGTACCTGGCTTGAATATGAAAGAATTGAAAGCCAGCAGCCCAGTATGAAAGGAGCAGAAGTCTGGGAACTTTAAACCCATTCCCTCCCCCTCCCAGGCCCCATGGAGAGCTAGCTGCGGTGGCTCGCTCGCTCGCTCCTCCAACATTTCGGGGGTGGCATCTTCTCTTTGTGGTCGCCCTGCTGGCGACTGAACGCTTGCTGGGTGGGAGTCACACGTTTTGGGAGACCAGCTGACCTTCAGAGAGGCTTGGGGGGGGATTTTGCAAGGATTTTGGAGCAAAGGCCCCAAGGCATCTCCTAGAGAAAGGCGAGGGGCTTGGGGGAGACAGAAATGAGTGGATGAAGAGGTGGGCTCTCCAAGGTAATTCTGACCAGGAAGGGGTGGCAGTGCTACATGGCTGCAAGTTGGAGTTTACTCTGCTTAAGGTGAGTGTTGACGTTTCTGTGTTTTTGTTTTTCAGCCAAGCATTGGTTTTGTGTTTTGTTTGTTTCCTTCCTCACCTGCCCTCAATACGAAAAAGCAGCTAGCTCTGCGGGCTGACACCCGAGACCCAGTCTCGTCCCTTCTCTAAGTCTGAGCCCCCTTCAAGTCAGTCCTCCCCACCTCACCCCACACCCCTCCCCCGCGGGCAGCTGGGACCCTCTGCTCTTTGATCTCCCGTCTAGTTAGAAGCAGCTGGGGTTGTCACCCCCTCACCCCCTCCCGAGGCTCTCATTCGAGGTGTTTTGATTGCACAGATACCCCCCTGGTGCTGCTGTCCTGAGACACACCTTCCCCACCCGCTGCGGGCACGTCTCGCCCCAGTGGATGTGGGGAGGCAGTGGGAACTCTGGGCTCTCCAGATGGCTCCCGCCCTGTTGGCCATCTCCTCCTCTCCCTGGACCTGAGCCCTCCCACCACCACCCGCCCTGCTGCTCCCCAGAGCCTTTGGGCAACCTGCGGTGGGTGGCCCGGCCCTCCTCCAGCCTGGGGAGGACGGGAGTGGCATTCGCGGGCCCCTCGGTGCTGGAGACGGGGGAGCCTCTCGGGAGGCACACAGAGCGGGTGACAGGAGCGTGCGCCCCCTCCCCGGGTGGTGGGGGTGGGGAGCGGAGCGCGGGCTCGGGCAGGAAGGCGGCGAGGAGGCAGCTGCAGTGCCGAGAGGGGTGCGTGCGCCGCGCCAGCTGCCTGCCGCCTCCCAGCGCATCT
>NW_006399865.1:4512474-4528848 GCF_000299155.1 Elephantulus edwardii
CGCCGCGCCGCGCCGCTCCGCTCCGCTCCGGGTCCTGCTCGGCTTGGGATGCACACGCAGCGTGCGGCCGGAGGGGGGTAGCAGCCGCCGCCTCCAGGTGCGGACTCACGGGGCCGCCGCCACCCGCCGCCACCGCCACTGGAGCCCGGGCGCGCCGAGGTCCGTGTCATGGGGCTGTAGCTGCGGCCGCTGCGGGCTTGAGGAGGGGCGGCGGCAGCAGCAGCAGCGCTCGCTCGCGGGGTCCCTGGTCGCCTGCATGGATGTCTTCAGCTTTGTGAAGATCGCGAAGCTCTCGAGGTAGGGGCTGCGCCGGTTCGCGTGCACCGGGGAGCTCCGCTGCCGCGGACAACTTGGTGCTTGATTTTGCGGGAGGCTGGGGGGAGTCGCAGAAGCAGGGGCCGGCTCCGGGGCCCGGACTGGAACGGCGTGGCCAGGGGCTACCGCCTCCAACTTCTTTGCTCACTGGTTCTCCGGTGAAGACCGCACAGGCAGAGCCCCACGCGCGCTCACGCACACCCGGAGCTTCACGACAGTTTGTTTTCCCCCAGGAAAAGCCCCGGCGCTGCTCGGGGTCACATGGGCAAACCAGGGCCAGGAGGACATGGTTGTAGTTGCTTTTGCTGCTACTGCTACAAGCCAAAAGTGCTTCCAAGTAGCAGCGACAAAAAGTGTCCCTGCCTTCCCCCCTTGCCCCTAAATTAGACCTCCACACCCCGCAAAAGTCAGTTTGTAGGTTGACTCAGGTCGAGTGTTCCTAGCAGTGACCTAGATGGTAAAGTCCTAGCGCTACAAGGGAAAGACCTTCAGCATTTGGTAACTGCATGTCCCTCAGCCTGGAGAGATGTAGAAATGTGTTGGCTATTGGCTGTGTTGTGGAAAACCAAAGGAGGAAAAACCCACCCCAAACCAGCCCAACCTGATTCAGAGCGATTTCTGCTCCCGTTGCCTGACTGGAGCTCTCCTAGTCCTCTGCCCTCCGTGGGTTTCCAAAGTCTCCATACTAAGCGCCAGAAGAGCCATCCGTCAGCCTCTTGAGTTGTGGCCTTAACATGGGAAGAGCAGATACGTGAGGTCTGCAGAAACCCTGTCCAACTTTCTCTCCCTAGCCCCTGGCCTTCAGAGCCCTAACCACCAGCTCAGGAAGGTAGACAGTGGGGTTCCTCCCCGCTCCCTCACTCAGGGATGAAGCTCAAAGAGCTGCACACAAGACCGAGTAATTCTGCGTTTGTCTTCATTCCTTAGCATCAGGTGGGCTGTGTTGATTGCATCAGGCAGGAACAGGCAGCCTTAGATACCCCGAGCCAGAAACATGTTGACTTTGCTTTGCCAGATTACGTTTAGGCCTTTTCAGAAATGGTCGGTCCGGATGTTGCCCTTTCCAACATCCACAGCTCTTCGTGGTCCCTCTCCCCTCACACTGGTACATCTGACTGTCACTGGGACATGCCCCCTAGGAAAGGACCCCCACGTCACTGATAGAATGGCTAGATAGAGCTGATGGGTCAGTCTGCCTGCCCTGGAGCTCCCACATACTGGAAGCCTGTTGGGTTGAGCAGTGGGTGATTGCACTGTGGCCCGCCCAGTGCTTGGTTTCACACCCATACCAGAGAGAGCCCTGGCTTCACACCAGTATTCTATTCCTGCCCGCCTCTGCCTGTAGCTGCTTTAGAAACCGCTGTCAAATCACCCGTGGATGCAAATTGGCTGTGGGCAACAGTTTAGAAAGTGCACGTAGCCCTCTGTGTGTTGGACGAAGAGATTGCTGAAGGGGAAAAGGACCTCCAGCTAACAGTATGAAGCAACTTAAAGAGTTTGCAGAGCCCTGGGATACTTCAGACAGCAAGCTTGAACAAAACATCTAGTGCCTAGGGTCTGTCCTTAAACTTGAAAGCTTGGGAGAGGACATTCTGTCGAGAGGAAGGCTGTGCTGAATTCTAGGATGCCTCCCATGATGATCTTTATAAATCGGCCTATTTGCAAAACCCAACGCAGGAGTGTCGATTAGTATCTTTTGTTTTTTTTTAAAAAGAGAGAGTTTGGACTCCAGTTAGGTGTGGATTTCACTTTCTATCTTTACTGTGATGCCACAGAGAGTTAATTTTGAAGAGAAAAGAACACATGGCCTGAGCGGATGGGCCCATTAAGAAATCTTCCATCCCTAGGAATTCTGCCTTTTCCTCTGTGTGAGCTTACCGCTGGTCCCCAGGCTGAGCTAGAAATACCTCGAGAGGGCCATCAGCTTGCAGAAACACACATGAAACACACATCAACTGCCCTGCAAGGATTAGAGGGTTATGTGTGTGTGTGTGCCTGCGCTTGAAAAGGTGTTGCAAAAATCAACTTCTTTTCTCAAAGGTGGAGCAGCAAAGTGCTTGCATTGCAGGATTTGCCTGATTTCAGAATGGATAATCTTCCTAAAGGATTTAGCTTTGATCAATGTGGTTACTTGAGTGCTTAAAATTCTCTTGGTTTCTTTCGAGGGGGGATGCACAGACTTACCTCAGGCCTGCATCTTGCCTTTTGAGCCCAAGAACTCTGAGTGGTGATTCAGCCAGCATTTGCTGTGGGGAAGCATAGCCGATTTTTGTCAACGATCCCCTCCATGAGTAGTGATGTTGATCATTACCGAGAACTTGTGCTTGCCACATTACCTACACTTATTTTTTTATTTTGTATTTTTTCTAGAATCCATGCCTTTTAAGCATGTGAAGAAGTAGAATTCTGATTTCCCTTCAAGTATTCAATATAGTTTTAGGGTCATCATTTTTTAGCTCTCTTTTTTCCCCCTTTCTGCTAAGTTTTGGGCTGGCTTGCAAGTTGTGACCCTTTACATCATCTGAATTAGGACCCTTACTGCACCCATCAGAGGTGACACACTGGGCCATGGTACAATCTGGACCTGCTGTTTGTTTTGGTGTTTTGCCCCCCCCCCACCTTGTTCTTCTAATTTTCTGGTTATTAAACTGCTTGATAGTTTATATGGAATTTTATTTCACTGTTTCCTTGGTAACAGTTATATATCATTTCCATCCCTGTAGATGAGAGCATTATAGATGATTGCCTTATAAACCAGTAATAGTATAAAAATAGGCATATATTTTTATTGTTACTGTTCCTTGTATCAACGGTTTCATTTGTAAAGCAGATGCACTCTTTTCCAAGGTTTGTAAAAGAATGTGATTTAGCTGAAAAACATACGATTACGTCCCTTTCGCTGGAAGGGGGAGCTGATTGAAGACCTCAAAGTTCTGAGAGTGCTCTTGTACTGAGAGATGCTTCTATGGAATGTACCTGAGTTTATGTCTTTTATTTCTTAAGCAAAATGACACATCTTGAGAGGATGAATAATACCATAATTATTTTTACAGCAATAAATAAAGTTTAGGGAGGTGCTTTATTTTGTATTACTTATTTTATGGCATATAGCAGTGTTAGAATATAGTTTCTTACAAATATACGTTTGAGGAAGTAAAAAAATAATGGATCTATAAATCCCTTAGATTTTCCTGTAAAACCTAATTGAAGATGATGAAGCTTCTATTCCTTCCTTCCTTCCTTCCTTCCTTCCTTCCTTCCTTCCTTCCTTCCTTCCTTCCTTCCTTCCTTGTCTGAATCTTGTTCAGGAGGAAATATTTCCTAGGGGAAAGGGAAGTTACAGGAGTGCAAAAAGTCAGATTCCCCCCATCTCCTCTATCTTCACCCAAGTAATTGCCTTAATATTGCTGATAAGTGTGCGCTCAGGAGGCCAGCCAAGCGAAACCCCCGAAGACTGAGAATTTGAATTTTATTAAAAACTCTACTTGTGCATCATCTGATTCCTTTCTGAGTTCTGCTGATTTTGGTGGCTGTCAGGAGGTGAAATGATGAACGGTTTCATAACAGAACCAGATTCCTGTGAGGAATATTTAACTTTCCTTTCCCAGGGGTTGCTAGTTTGCAGCTGTGATAGTCTAGTCGCTAGCTGTTCTGGGGAAAAAGTGTCTGGTTCAGGTTTTGTACCATAAACACAGCTTTAGCAAGTTACTCTCTCTTCTCTCCTCTTTCCATCTCTCTCTCTTTATTCTCTCGCCCTCTCTCATATTCTCTCTCCCTGTCATATTCATTTCATTCTCTCTCTCTCACCCCCTCCTTCCCTCCCTCCCTCCCTCCTTCTCTCTCTCTCTCTCCTCTCTCTCTGTCTCTCTCTCTCTGTCTCTCTCTCTCTCTCTCTCTCTCTTTCTTCCTCCTTCTCTGCCCCCCCCCTTAACTGATTCTCATCACCTTCTTACTGTCTGCCTTTGATACATACAGGCTGTCAGTTGCAGTGAGACTTGGACGTCAGTTGCACTTTTTCTTCCTTTAAATGAATGACCTGTAAATTAACACTTTCTGCTTTGTGATCTTCCAGCTGTTCATATTCTCCCTTTCCAGACACACCTCCGTGTACACGCGTGTGCGTGCATGAGTATGTAGACACACACAGAGTTCAACTTTATGACTCCATTTTGTTTTGCCATGTAAGTGTTTCAGTGAGAAAATACGCATTATTGGTGAGCTTGTAATTTTATCATTAAGGTATGGTCTTGAAACCCCAAATTTCATACTTGACTCAAGAAAAAGAATTGAGAACAAGATTTTGGGGGGGGGTTGTTTTTAGTTTGCAGAGAACTACAGTCCTGAAATGTGCCATCTTTTACTGGCAAATGAGCTTGAACTTTGAGAGGTAGTCTTAGCAAGGAAAGAAATGTAACGAAGAGGTTAAACCAGGATTTGGCAAATTCTGGCCTGTGGGCAAACTCCCATGCAGTCAGTGCCCATGTTTGGATGGCTCATGAGCTGAGATCCAGCCCCCCCCCCCGAATGTGTCAAACAGACAAGCAAACAAAACAGAAGAAGAAGAAGAATATGAAATTCAGATTTTATTGTTAACAGAACTTTTTCCAAACACAGCCATGCTCAGTCATGTATACATTGTCTATGGCTGCATTATGGTGACCAAGTTGGATAGATGCTACTGTGAGTCCCAAAAAGCCCAAGCTCTGTGCATTCAGACCCGTTACGGAAAAAGTTTACTGACCTCTGGGCTAAACAATGCTCCTTCCTTTTTGCCATTATTGATACGCATATGGGTGTATGTGTGCATCCAAATACTATACAATTGAGCATATTAAGTACATGAATTCACTAATATACATTCACAATTTATATTTTACCTCAAGGCCTAGTGGGTAAGGAGTTAAGTTGCCAACCCAAAGGCAAACGTTTCAAATCCACTGACTGCTCTATAAGAGAAAGAGCTCTGAAAATGCACTGGAGGGTCAGCTATGAGTTGGTTCCAACTCGACAGCACATACCAAAAACAACAAGTAGAAAGAACAGAGGAAGACCCCAACCAGATAAGCTGGCACAGTGACTACAACTATGGAAATTGAGCATTTCAGAGATCATGAGGGTGCCGTAGGCTAGGGCAGCAGTTTGAGCTGTTGTTTATTGGGTTCTGATGAGCTGGAGTCAGCCTGACAGCACCTAACAACTACTAAGCTTTACCAGGGGAGCCCTGGTGGCAATGTTTGAAACATTTAACTGCTGACTCCAAGGTCAACAGGTCAAACCTACCAGCATTCTGCTCCTCTGTAGGTTACTATTGTTAGGTGCTGGCAAGTCTGACAATATGAGTACTATTCATAGCCAACCTCTGAACAATAGACGTGAACCCTCTCCTCTCCTATGCCATCCTCATCATCTCTGAGACACTTGAGCCCATTGTTGCAGTCAGTGGGTCAGTCCGTCTGGTTGACGATCTTCCTTTCTTAGGCTGACCTCCACCTTTCCAAGCATAATACCCTCTCTAAGAAATAGCCTCTCCGAGCAACATGACCAAACTATGTGAGATGAAGTTTTGCCCACTTTGCCTCAAAGGAGCACTCTGGCTGCACTTCTCCTGAGACATACCAGTTTGTTCTTTGGACAGTCGGAGCTCTTCTCCAACGCCACAACTCAAAGGCATCAATAATTTCTCTGTCATCCTTATTCATTGTCCAGATCTCAGATGCATAGCAAGTGATTGAAAAGACTGTGACCTAGTCTTAGCTCTGGCCCCGCTGACACGACCCCCACCGCCATTGCCGCCATGACGGGGCTCGCGCTGCTCTATACCGGGGTCTCTGTGGCCTTTTGGGGCACCATGCTTATTGTAGGAATCTGCTACACCATCTTTGACTTGGGCTTCCGCTTTGATGTGGCATGGTTCCTTACTGAGACGTCCCCTTTCATGTGGTCAAACTTGGGCATTGGTCTTGCTATCTCCCTGTCTGTGGTTGGGGCAGCCTGGGACATCTATATTACAGGCTCCTCCATTATTGGGGGAGGAGTAAAGCCCCCCAGGATTAAGAACAAGAACCTGGTTAGCATCATCTTCTGTGAGCCTGTAGCCATCTACGGCATCATCATGGCAATTGTCATTAGCAACATGGCTGAGCCTATCACTGCCACTGACCCTAAGGCAATTGGTCATCGAAACTATCATGCAGGCTACTCCATGTTTGGGGCTGGCCTCACGGTGGGCTTGTGTAACCTCTTCTATGGAGTCTGCGTGGGCATCGTGGGTAGTAGGGCTGCCCTGGCTGATGCCCAGAACCCCAGCCTCTTTGTCAAGATTCTCATCGTGGAGATCTTTGGTAGCGCCATTGGCCTCTTTGGAGTCATCGTTGCAATCCTCCAGACTTCCAGAGTGAAGATGGGTGACTAGATGCTATGTGTGGGTGGAGCCGTGCCCCACTCTTAATTTATTTGTGGTTTTTTTCCTGGGACAGCTGGAGCTGTGCCCCTTAGCCTTTCGGGGAGCTTGGTGTTCATGGCTCTGTCTGCACTCACCTCCCGCTTCCTGTCGACTTGGAGGCACCGCTTGGCTGGATCCTCAATGTGGGAAGTGGGCCACTGACCACTCTGTGTGCCGTTGTGCACCTGGGCCCCCCACCCATTTACCCAGTGTTTGTGAAATAAATATGTTTGTCCAGATTAAAAAAAAAAAAAAAAAGAAGACTGTGACCTGAATTAGGCAGGAAAACTCTGAGACAGTTCCTTACTCAATAAGGAATTCTGGTGAATAGGGTGGTTAAACAGTTGGCTGTTAACCAGAAGATCAGAAGGTTAGCAGTTTGAACCCATTGTTGGTTGTTCTGCAGCGGGGAAAGATGGCATTCTGCTTCTGTAAAGATCACAGCCTTGGAAGCACTATGTGACAGAGTTCTACTTTGTCATTTAAGTGAGTTGACATTGATCTGATAGCAATGGGTTGGGTTTGGCAATCTTTACTAACACTTCTAGTCTCCATTTCTTTCACCTGTTGGATACCAATCTTTAGAGGCAAATGTAGCTTCCCTGTTAGTATTTGTTGGAAATAGTTTGGTAGTTTTGATGCTTATTCTTTTTTTTATTTTATTAATTTTAACAACCGTTTACACAGATTTTGGATTTCCATTCATTCATTGTTGCATTTTTCTCCCTGCCTACCCTTTCCCCCTAGTTTGCTCTTCTCTTTGAAAAGTAAAAGAAAAATTCCTTCATTGGTATACAGTCCTACCCCCCCCCCAAGTACACTCCACTATGCTTATTCTTTAGTCACTGAGTGAGCCAGCTTTCTTCGGCTGAAGAATTACTTGTTAGAGTGATGTTAGTCTTTCATAGCCTTAAAGTTTTGCAGTTCAGCATGAATGGAAAAAGAATTGGGGCTAATACTATGTAGCCTTAACCAACGTGTGCCTGTGAGCTGATAACCAAGTCATTCGGACAATACCTGGTATTCCTTACAGTACACTTGAGCCATCTGGTCCTAATGGCTAATGACCTTCATTAATCTGTTTTCCAAATGGAAAGAACACTGGATAAGAGGATTTAGTTGTAAGGAGAAGAATGGCGTTAGGTTGTCTCGATTTGGAGTTGAGTTTAACCCAACTCTCTTATGATTGAACTGAAAGCATTGTGATGAAAAACTATAGACGACTTTCACTTCTTGATAACATAAGAACCATCCAAAAGTGTGCTGCCTTGCCTGAGTATGCAGGTCATTACGTACTTCAGCTCTGAAAATTATCTTGAAGGAATCTAATCCTTAGTTTTAGATAACAAAGCTAACATTCCAACCTTTTTTTTTTTCCTGGCAAGAGATGAAAAAGGTTTCTTCCTGCCTGCACCCTCATTCAGAAATACATGTTCATGTATTGTTTACAGTATTTGACCTATGATAAGTATACTTAAAAATTGCCATGGGAAATCATAGGCTACCCATTATAACACCTGTTGCAAATCACTCGTTTAAATGGCTGAAGACCATGATTGCTAACACTTGGTGGTAAAGGAGCACAAATGGTTTCTATTTTCACTTTTGAAGTATTTACTTTCTCTTGCTATGATCGAGAGTTAAAAAGTCGACAACTTTGACTTCTAAGAAGTCAGCGTTGCACTACAAGAAGCTCAATAAGCAAGATTATGATTACATTCAAATGAGTTTTTTAAGATGTCAGTGTTTATTTTAGAAAGTCCTTTTGAACATAACCATTTTTTTGGTAAAGGAAGATCTTTAAAGTTTGCAGAGAAAAAACATTTCCTTGTAATTATAATTTCTCCAAGATTTTAATTAACATTTCTGTTCTCTTTCATGCATGTCACACACACACACACACACACACACACACACACACACATTTACTTAATTGAAACTAAGGACACAAGGATCTGACAAAGATGAGCTGAGTAAACACACAGCAACAGCATATGAAATTAATGCTACAGTTCATCCACCGAATGTAGGAAGCCCTTAACTGAGGAGGAAAAACTACAGCCTGCTCTATGGATTTCTTCTCAACATCAAGAAAACAAAAATGTTCACCACTGGATCAATAGGCAGCATAATGATAGACGGAGGGAAGACTGACATTGTCAAGGACTTGGATCCACAAGTCAGCAGCCATGGAAACAGCAGTCAGGAAATCAAGAGACGTGTTTCATTGGGCAAATCAGCTGTCAAAGACCTCTTTAAAGTGCTAAATAACAAGGATACCAGTTTAAAGATTAAGGTGTGCCTGACCCAAGTCATAGTATTTTCTGTTGCTTTCTAGTCACCTGAATGTTAAGATAGTGAAGATGGAAGAAGAATTGATGCCTTTGAGTTGTGGTGTTGGAGAAGAGTACTGAAAAAGCCCATGGACTACCAAGAGAACAAACAAGTCTGTCCTGGAGAAGGTGCTACCAGGGTGACTCATAAAGGCAAGGATGGTGAAACTTTGTCTCACATACTTTGGGCGTCTTGTTAGGAGGAGCTGTTCCTTAAAGGGGGGACATAATGCTTGGAAAGGTGGAAGGTCAGTGAAAGAGAGGAAGACCCTCAACTGACACAGTGACTGTCACAGTGAATTTGAATGTGGTAGCATTGTGATGATGGTACAGGGTGGGGCATGGTTCTATATGTTGTTCATAGGGTCACTGTGAGTTGCAGTTGGTACCTGACAATAACAATGTGGTAACCAGTATGTTTGCTGACTTCGTGACATGATGATTCTGTTAGGTATGAGCTGTGTTGGGCAAAGGAGCACTGGTGGTGTAGCAGGTTAATGATTCAAGTCCACCAAGCCATTGCCAGTGAGAAAGATGAGGCAGTCTACATTAAGATTTGCAGATTTATAGATTGACGGCCTTGGAAACCCCACTGAGGATCACATGAGTCAGAAACATCTGGCCATCTGGTTTAGGTCAGCCTGCTGTGGTGGAGAGCAGGCCATCCTGGGCTGCTTGTTGACCTGTGTAAGGCCGCACAGGTGAACAGGGGGCTTCGCAGGGGCCCTTCTCACTGGTGCTCTTCCTGAAATTCAGGCCTGATAGCCAGTTAGCTCTGGTGCCCTGGTGAGTTGAGTCTGGAATTCCTTTTGTGACAAGCCATTAGCAGACCCTCTGCAGCTCAGGGTGGTCTGCTCCCGGTGGCCCAAGGCTTTGCTTAGCCAACTGCAGCTCTTCTTTTTGTTCCCTTCTCTTTCCTTTTTATTTTCATAACAACCTTACTGCCAGTTTTTATAAATAAATGTTATTGGCATGCAGCCCCCTTCATTTGTTTACATACTGTCGACTGTGGCTTTCTTGCTATAATAGTAAAGCTGAGTTGTTGTGTGATAGAGACTAAGTGGATCTTTTACTGATGTTTAATCTTTCTCTCTGCCCAGTGCTCAAATTCCCTTCTGAGTCTAGAGCTGTCCTCTGGATTTGGCCTAGTTGCTTGTGTGAAAGATGGGCCTGGGTGTAGGGATGCCCCTTCACAGCCCAGGCTTCTTAGACACTTTAGGGGAGCTCTTGATACTAATTGTAGGGCAACCTTGAAGCCTTCTAAAGTACATATCTGGTCCTATCCTATTGCTTCTTGGTGCCCTGCCCTTGAAGTAAAATTCACAGTTTTTTAATTCTCATCTTTTCAGGACTGACTTTTTTAGTACCTTATTTCTTGATATTTCTATACCTTTTTCACAGCCTTGACTTTTTAATTCCCCCAAAATATACTGTCATACACACTTGCACACACACACACACACACTCACACACATACACCACTGTACCTCTAACAAACATACACACACACAGACACACACACACACACACACACACTCCACTTTACCTCTAACATGCTCTCCCCCCCCCCAACATAGCTTAACTTTCTATTACTCTTAAAAGGTGCTACACTGCGCCTTTTTGTCCATAAGTCTTTTCCATGACACGTTTCTACCTGGGAATCTATTATGCCCTCTCATTCCTTATCCATATGTTTAGCCTGCAAAGACCAGCTTGTTTGGGGAATAGTGGCGTTGGGTGAAAGTGGAGGGTAATGACATCAGATCATTGAATGGAAGATGACTACATAACCTAGAAGCATGGCTCGGCCAAGTTGACACACACCCTTAACCATCGGTGCTAGTGCTGCGCTTGCCTCGCGCCTTGGCCGTTGTTACCGCCAGATGAATATCCTTAATGTGAAAAAGAGTTGGGGATAGGCTTTTGACTGTTGTAATAAATGTGAGAGATCAGATCATGAGATGGCTAATAAGTGTCGTTGTCTTTTATGTCTCGGTTTTCCATCTAAGCTGTTGCATGGAGCCTTCCCCTACCTCCCCAACCTTCAGTTACGTACTTGTGGGAGGAAGATGCGTGTTCTCTTTCTGAGTTATCAGCTGCCTCGGAAAACCTGCTGGAGGGTCAGCTACAAGTGAGCTCTAACTCGACAGCACACAACAACAAGATATTTTGTCAGTTAAGAAGTTCTGACTCCTCTAGGAAACTCCAAATTTTTTAGTGACTCAACATGCTAGAGGCTCTGGGTAAAAAATGGTGCTGTCAACCCCAAGGCAGGCAGTTGTATTCCAACAGCTGCTCTGTGGAAGAAAGATTGTTAGCCTCCTCCTGCCTGATTTACAGCCTCGGAAAGCCTGCTGGAGGGTCAACAGGGAGTTTGTGCGAACTCAGTGGTGCACAACAATAGCAACAATAACCCAATAGTTACTTGTTCCTTGCTCAGCTGACTCTGCCCCACATGTCATTTTGAGAACCAGAACGATAAAGGTGCTTTCATCTTCAGTATGAAGTCCAAGGTGGTCTTCCATATCAGTGACCAGCTAAGAGATGAGGGGAAAGAGATGGTAAAAGTTAGGGAATTTGAGGAGTAGCTTAACAGCCATGCCTGGAACTGAAGTTTATCTTTATACGCATGTTCCAGCAGCCAGGCCTCAATCACCTGGCCATATCTAACCATGAGAGAACTGGAAACGTTTACTCGAGCTCTGTACCCTGCCTCAGCTGGACATCTTGTACCTCAGCCTTATTATAACGTAAGTATTTGAGGAACTGCAGAGGCCAGCCTGTTGGTCTGAGCTACATGAAGTTTGCAACCAACCCTTTGAGCCTGAAAACACATGCTGCTGCTTGTATGGCAGTGGATTTGGAGAGAGTGGATATGCGGGATCACTGTGGCAATGGTTGACTGGTGCCCGCTGTATTAGGACTGAGTTCAGTTTGGATTGTATCGTGTTTATGAGCTCTTTGCAAACAAGAGGCCTTTGTATTAAACCTCCTCATTCATACTGGATATTGAGCAAATATTTGATGAATGATGAACAAGTCAGAGGGAAACCATACTGCATTGTACAAGCTATCAAGTGTTTCTCGTCGCTCGCAGGCCCATGCTTGGACTTCGTTCACCAGGTTGAACTGCTCCTGAGTATTAGGATGTGCTGACAGTGCTTGGTCCTCAGGCCTACTGGACACTTTGCAGTGAACTCCTGGCCATTCCTCCTACTTCAAACTCTGCCCTACATTTGAGCCCATATCCTCTCATTCCTGTAATTATTTCTTTCCTCTAGTCCTGAAACACCTTGTCACCTCCAGTTATACTCAATAAAACTTGGTAAAGCTGGAGCCTGCAGGAGAGGTTTCCATAAGAGCTCCAGCAAAGTGATAAGATTGCATCCCGTCAAAGGCAGAAAACTTTCAAGACCCTTGAAAACAAGGCCATCCCATCATTCTCTGGTTCTCACAGGTTTCACTGTATATTCTCCATGGCCAAGACAGAGTCATAACTAATGTTGTTGTTGAGTACTGTCGAGTTGGAACCGACCCATTGCTGACCCTCCAGTGGGTTTTCAGAGGCTGTAAATTGCATAGGAGGA
Organism: Elephantulus edwardii; assembly: GCF_000299155.1. Lineage (NCBI taxonomy): Eukaryota > Metazoa > Chordata > Mammalia > Macroscelidea > Macroscelididae > Elephantulus > Elephantulus edwardii. Next base: position 4,525,152 of record NW_006399865.1, read on the forward strand.
GACAGCCCATCTTTCTCCTGCAGAGCAGCTGGTGCATTCGAATGCATACCTTTGGGGTGATGGTGCATCTCCTTACCAATGAGCCAAACTCACGAGAGTTTCATGTACCTAAAGGTGATACTGAGTGGTACAGATGGTTAAGCATTGAACTACCAGCCAAAAGGTTGGTGGCTGGAAGCTCCCCAGAGGCAGCTTGGAAGATGGGCCTGGAGAGCTGCTGCAGAAAGATCCTAGCTTTGTACACCCGTCTGGCACACAGTTCCACGCTGTACCTGCGGGGGGACCACAATTTGGAATTGACTCAGTGTGGCAACACCACGATCGTCAGAATGTTTGGCAGACAGTACATTGGGAAAAGAAAAAGGAAGAATTAGGAAGTAGAATAGTCACCATACCCAGTGAAATGTACCATCTTGCCAAAGTGGACACTTTTGACCTAGAGTTGGTTGGTATGTGGCCCTTAAAAAAACAGCACAATGAAAGAGAAATTTTTAAGTAATGAACATATGAAAATTTTTATTCACTCTTAAAATGAAATGCTGTGCAACTGGAGGAGGGGAGAGAAAATTATTTTCTTATTAGCAATATAGAAAAGTCACTGGATATACTTTTTGAATGTGTGTTGTTGTTGCTTACCACCTAGTCAGAATTTACTCTTAGCTGACCCTTGAGTGGGTTTTCAGAGACAGTAAAATTGCACGGGAAGAGATTGCTCATTCTTCTCCCACTTGGAGCTGGTGGAATTGCACCACAGGCCTTTGGGATTGCAGCACAGTGTTTTACCACTAGGCCATCAGAGGCACTGTGTGTATTTTTTTTTCTTTTTTACAAATTTTTTAAAAAAAATTTATTTTTTATTTTATTTTTATAACACTTTATTTTTTTATTTGATTTTTAAAAATAATTTTAATGAACATTTTGAGAAATTTTGCATTTCCATGCATTCATTGCTGCACTTCTCTCCCCAGCCAGCCCTCCCCCCAACCTCCAGTTCACTCATCTTTGAAAAGTAGAAGAAACACTCCCTCCCTGGTAAACATTTCCCCTGCACCCCTCCCACCGCCCCAAGTACACTCCACTATGCAACCTTAATTGTGGAATCTTGTGATAACCATAATACCCTATCATACATCTCTTTTAAATTATTCTTTCCCTCATCTGTTTCAGTGCAGGATACACAATTTATCCAGTTTTTCTCCGTCTTACCCCAACCCTGATATCAGTCCCATTTTACAGCAGTGGCACCATGCAATATTTGTCCTTTTGCAACTGAGATATTTCACTCAGCATAATGTCCTCCAGGCTCACCCATTTTGAATAATATTGCATGAGTTCCTTGTTTTTCATTACAGCATAGTATTCCATTGTGTATATACCACAGCTTCTCTATCCATTCGTTTATTGATGGGCACTTCGGTTGTTTCCAGCTCCTTGCTATTGCGAACAAAACCGCAATAAACATGGGTGTGCATATATCTGCTTGGATATCAGTTATGGTCTCTTTGGGGTATATTCCCAGCAGTGGAATTGCTGGGTCAAATGGTATCTCTATTTGCAACTTTTTGAGAAAGCGCCATACTGTCTTCCACAGTGGTTGCACCAACTGTGCATATTTTTAATTTTTCTTTTTTGAATGCTAGTAATATCTTGCCTATAAAAAATGGGCTTGACTTTTTTATATTTATTTTTATTGTATTATTTTTACGTGTACCGTCAAATCAGATCTGACTGGTACAGGAGGAGCTTGCCCCCTCCTTCTCCAGCAGAGCATCTGGTGGATTTGAGCCACATATCTCTGGGATTGCAGTGCAGCATCTTGCCACTAGGCCACCAGAGCTCCCTAAATGGGCTTGGCTTTTACCCATTGCCCTCAAACTGTTTCCATCTCATAGAAACCCTGTTGTGTAGAGTAGAACTTCTCCCATGGGGTTTACAAGGCTGTCATCTTTAGGGAAGCCGACTGCCCCATCATTTTCCTTTGGCACAGCTGGTGACTCCCAGCTACCATCCTTTCAGTTAGAAGCTGGACACTTCACCACTGCACCATGAGGGTTCCTTATTTATACCATACCCACCTAAAATATTTGAGATTGTCCAAATAACAATATCAGCAGGTTTTTAAAAACATGCTTTGTGATTGTAAAAGAGAACATTATCATAAAATGTTTTGAAAATATGTAATGCATGAAGGGAAAAGTTTTAGATATTTAAAATTCCACCAGCCTCATATAATCACTGTTAGTTTTCTATTGTCTTTAACTATTCCTTTTACAGAATTAATACCACATAGTCATGATTCTATACTTAAGTTTTTATGAAATGTCACTTTCCATTGTCATGAAAAACTGTTAATAGTAGAAAAAAGTCACCACGAGTACCACAGTTTGTGTCAGTATTTCCTATTTAATTCTATTTTGTTCCCCCTCCTTTCTTTTTCCCCTTTGGAAAGTCATTGAGGATCTTAATAGCCAAGACTTTGGATTTCATGGGCAGAATTTTTTTTATGACAATAATAATATTAGACTGAATGTTTCATAATCTATAAAAGTCACAAGGTAGTTGAGATCCTTTTATAATGATATTCAAATTTTATGCTACAATTATGGACCTTCTAGTTCCTCAAAGATATTAAAGTCGACAAGCTGCATTTGTCAGAGGAATTAATGCAAGGACAAGGACTTGAAGCAGTTGGTTAGGAGAGAAGCTTGGATAATGTAGATGATATGAACCTTGGTTTTTGAATTTGTAAAATGGGAATATTATGAGCTTTGGGGGGAGGGTCTAAATTTTATATTGTTTATAGAAGTCTATCATTTTACAATAGAAAGATCAGCTTCTAAGAAATGAGTCTACTAGAACTTAGCTTGGAAAAAAAATCTAGCATGAAAGACTATAGTGTTGTACAGAATGGTCTTTGTGACATTCTTATTAAAATAGTGGACTGGTAAAGGGGGAGGGAGGAAATGATGCAACAAGGAATTTTTTTTATAAAAGTGAACGGAGCGGGGTAGGAAGGAAAATGTGCAAAAATGAATGAAAATCCAACTTTTCTGTAAACTTTTGTTAAAATAAAATTAAAAAATAGTAAGGAACACAGAAGGAAATGTACTTCTGTTTATATAAATGCACTAAAGGATACGTAAAACACTAATAGAAGTACTGTCAAAATGAGAGGTGAAAGTTTACTAAGCCCAAAGAAAGAAAATCAAGGAAATATGATCCCCCAAATAGGAGAAAATCGCTGACACTGATAGTTTTGACTATTTCATTAATGAATTCATGAATTTCATTTCAAAATGCTCATAGGATGACTAAAAACAGCATGAGATAAGTGTGATACACATGCATACACACATACATACACACAAATCTTGCAAAAAGTACAATGGAAATTTCAGATATATAAAGTTTTAATGGTAATTTTTATTTACAAATGAAGCAGCTGAAAGATTTTATCATTATGAAAACATTCTTTCTGAATAGACTTGAGATCTTGGAAGTAAAATTCCTTCATTTCTTACATGGATTGCTTTTGCTCTGACCAGAAACGTCTTTTTTTTTCTGCCTTCTACAGTCCCCTGCAACCAATGTTTATAAATATGTAAATAAAGATTGTTGTTATGTGCCATCGAGTCGTTTCCGACTCATAGCGACCCTATGCACAACAGCCCTAAACCCTGCTCTATCCTGCGCCAAC
>NW_006399865.1:4531793-4540919 GCF_000299155.1 Elephantulus edwardii
AAAGAAGAAGAAATAGATGATTTCTACCAACTTTTACAGTCGGAGATAGATCGAACATGCAATCAAGATGCATTGATAATAATGGGAGACTGGAAATACAGATTAAACTATCTAAATAAGATTATCTTATTAGGCTGTTGATGTCTTGATTTTTTTTAGCCTTAAATATTAACTAATTTTTACTAGTAGTCTTACGAAACTGATCATCCAGTAATCTGTTCACCAAAGGGGACAGCTTGGTCTGGTTTGGTTTTTTTTTTATGTGTGTACCGTCAAATCAGATCTGACTGGTACAGGAGGAGATTGTCCCTCCTTCTTCAGCAGAGCGTCTGGTGGATTAGAACCTCACATCTCCGGGATTGTACTGCAGCTTCTTGCCACTAGGCCACCAGAGCTCGCCAACTTGGTCTGAGAAGCACATTCTGGGTCTCTGTTGATGGATGCTGTCTTTGGGCCTGTAATTTGATTACAGCACTATTAGTTCATAATTTGGCTTTCCGGTTGAGATTGTGTTGATAGGCTGAAGACTAGAACGCTAGTTAACGAAGCTGATGAAACACACAGAGGGGGCACTAACGTGCCTAATGCTCCTCAGCTAGTTAATGTTTTATCTCCCTTTAGCATCGATGTGGTCATGTGTAACTCCATAAACATCCTTATCTCCAGAACATTGTAATGTGATGAATAACATTTTTGAAAGATCATCTGAACGTAAGAAGATACAGGAATAAGACTATAGTCAGCATAATTCACAGTTTTAGTGCTGCCCTGTGAAGTTCTTGAAAATGTTTTTCTGTCTGTGCCAGGGGCTGGCAGAGTACAGCCTGTGGGTGAATCCAACCTGCCACTTTGTGTGTGTGTGTGTTGTTGTGTACCGTCGATTTGGATCTGACTGGCACAGGAAGTGATTGCCCCTCCTTCTCCAGCTGAGCATCTGGTGGATTCGAACCAAGCGCCTTCAGGATTGCAGCACAGCTTCTTGCCACTAGGCCACCAGAGTTCACTCTGTCACTTGTTTTTGTGTGCAGTGCAGAGTCTGGGAAGCTTCTCTTTCCTTTGTGAATGGGTAGGATCACTAACAACAACAACAACAGCAGGAATGTTTTTTACACTTGCAAATGGTCCCCAAATGTGAAAAGGAGGGTAATATTTGTTGTTATATGGGGGGGAGTGAAATGCCAGTTCTGATATCCTTAAGTTTTGCTAGAACACAGCCATGAGCGTTACTTTCTCTGTTAGCATTGGCTACTTTCCCGCTACCAAGGCGGCTTACAGTAGTTGCTACAGAAACTCTCTGGTTTACAAAGGCTGAAATAGCTTCCACTTTACAAAGCTTGCTGACCTCTGTCTTCATTTACAAATATCATTAATCCTCACAGAGAAGGGAATTCTTAATGAATATGTAAATACACATTCAGCCACCTAAATATTTTTACCTTTGTGGGTCATTTGGATTTTAACAAAAATGAGACTTTAGATAATGTTAGTTTGTACTCGTAGATGTTTCTCTGTACAGCTGTTTGTACTGTGAACAACTCCTTCTCTACCCAAGCAGGTTTTAAACAACTAGAAGAGGAATTGTGTTGTAAATGTTTATAGTCTCCTGCCGGGTTTACTTCCTTTCCCACAAAGAAGACCTAATAACCCACATGTGTTAAGCAGTAAAGGATTAACAACAAAGGTGCCCATTACCTCTTTCCTCCTTTCCCACTGGCTGCTTTGTCCTACAGGTGAATTCTGTGGAGGGAAATGTAGAAAGCACGTGGGAATAGTGGACCTGCTCAGGAAAGCGGTGAAAAAGAACTTCCTAGGGAGTGGGGGTCGAAGCCGCTTATGTGCTGTGCTTGCTTTAGAAACCTCAAGGACCCTGTGTGATGCAAGCAACGACGGCTCAACCATTAACCCAAAGGCTGGCAGTTCAAGCCCTAAACTCATCCGGCTACCACCGTGCAATAAAAGCCTACCAGTCTGCTTCTGTAACGATCACCACCACCACCATCTTCACCATCATTTGTACACATCTATACCCCAAAGGCAATTGCTGTTGAGTTGATCCAGATTCATAGCAACCCTGGGGAGGTTTGAAAACTCTTGCTACAAGTTGGAACTGACTTGACAACAATACATTTGGTTTTGGTTTATGCTTAGAACACGCACAACCTAAATTGTTCCTGTATTTTAAAACGAAAAATTTTATCTTTACACATTATTAGAAGCTTCTCAGGATGTTTAAATAAAAGAATGCTTAAGACAGCAGCATGAACAATGCCATTATTTAGAATGAGGTGGTCTCGGGGTTGGGGTTCAAAGGCCTAACATGGTCTGCTCCATGATCCCCAAAGCTTGTCTGTGCTTGGATATAAAGTGGCTGACAAAGGAACAAGTATCATTTTGTCATGTCACTGGACTCAAGAAACAGAGGGTGGTGGGAGCACTGTGAGTATTTCCTGGGTGGTACTTTCTGTGATAGAGAAGCCTCTTCCAGAACTGCCCTTAAATGCTTATTGACAAGAATGGGTCTCATGGCTACACCTATCAAAGGACAGTGTTGTTCTTGTGTGCCATAGAGTCAGAACTTACCCATAGCTGACCCTCCAGAAGGTTTTCAGAGATATAGAAAGATACATGGTAAACAGGAAGACAGTTTATTCTTTCATGTAAGAAACCTGGAGGACAACCACCTGGCCCTCTTGACTGGAAGAGTTCCATATTTGTTCCCATGCCAAAGAAAGTTGACCCGACAAAGTGTGAAAATTATCAAATAATATCATTAATATCACATGCAAGCAAGATTGTCCTGAAAATTATCCAGAAATGACTGGAACAGCATATCAACAGAGAACTGCCAGATGTGCAGGCTGGGTTTAGAAGGGGTTGTGGTACTAGGGATAGTGTAGCTAATGTTAGATGGATCTTGGCTGAAAACAGGGAGTCCCCGAGGAATGTCTTTCTGTGTTTCATTGACTTATCAAAAACATTTGACTGTGTGGATCACAACAAGCTGTGGCTGACTCTAAGAAGAGTGGGAAGCTCAGAACCCTTGATCGTGCTTATGTGAAACCTATACTTGGACCAGGAGGCAGCTCTCAGAACAAAGCAAGGAAACACTACATGGTTTAAAATCAGGAAGGGTGTATGCCAGGGATGTGTACTCTCTCCATATCTTTTCAATCTGTATGCGGAACAGATCATTATGGAGGCTGGGCTCTGTGAGGAGAAATGTGGCATCAGAATTGGAGGAAGACTCATCAACAACCTGCATTATGCAGATGACAGAACCTTGCTTGCCGAAACTGAGAAGGACTTGAAACACTTGCTGCAGAAGGTCAAGGACTGCACCCTTCAATATGGATTGAAGCTCAATATAAAGGGGAAAACAAGATTCTCACCATTGGGCCGATTGGCAGCATCATGATAGATGGTGAAGAGGTTGAGATTGTTAACAGTTTTAGTTTGCTTGGCTCTACAATCAACAATCTTGATACTAGCAGCCAGGAAATCAAAACACAAATTGCATTGGGAAAGTCTGCTGTTAGGGATAGCTCTAGAGTACTGAAGAGCAACGGTATCAGTCTGGAGACCAGGGGGCGCCTGATCCAGGCCATGGTCTTTGCAGTCACTTCCTATGCATCACAGAGCTGGACAATATCTAGGGATGATAGAAGGAAAATTGATGCCTTTGAGCTGTGGTGCTGGAGAAGAGTATTGAATATACCATGGACTGCTAAGAGAACAAACAGGTTTGTCCTAGAGAGGGTGAGGCCAGGCTGCTCCTTGGAGGCAAAGATTCTGACGCTTTGTCTGACATATTTTGGACATGTTGCAAGGAGAGACCAGTCCTTGGAGAGGGACATCATGCTTGGGAGGGTGGAGGGACAGCGCAAGAGGGGAAGGCCCTCTATGAGATGGATTGATTCAGTGACTGGGGCAATGGGAATAGGTGTGTCAGAGACAATAAGGTTGGCTCAGGATAGAGCAGGGTTCAGAGTTGCTATACAGAGGGTCGGTATGAGTCACAGGTGACTGGACAGCACATAACAACAACAACAGAAAACCATATGTCAAACCACTTTAGAGTTGGTTAACTGTATTCAAGGTTTTTGTCATGTTTTTTAAAATATCTTTTTTGGTTTTCATGTAATAATTCCTTTATTAACTAACTTGGGAGGGACTGGAGAGCCTTCTGCTAAATGAACTGACTCAGTTCCATAACGACAAATAAGGGTTTTTTTTTTTGGGGGGGGGGGTTGGGACACAAATATTTGTCATCTTTTTAATGTGCCGTCCTCCACACATTAACTGGTCACAAAATGGCTGCAGTAGCTAAAGGTGTCTTCACACACACAAAAGACCCGAAAGACTTTCGTTAGAACACTTTCATGCCCATTCATTTACATATAATGTATGGCTGCTTGTGCTTCACAGTGGCAGAACGAATTAGTTGCAATAGATGGCCCCCAAATCCTTTTCTAGAAACAGTTCACTGTCCCTTGTTTTAGGGTTCTAGTGATTCTCTCCTGGTAGGAGGCAGGTGTTGAGAAATACCTGAGGTGTTTCAGTTACTGTAATGATGAGGTGGGGACTTAGGGGGATAGAGTTAGAAGAGGTTGTTGTTGCTATGTGCTTTTACGTCAGAATCAACCCCTAGCTTTTCAGAGGCAGTAAATCCCACTGGAGGAGATTGCCCATTCTCCTGCAGAGCAGCTGGTGGGCTTGAATCACCCACCTTTGGGATTGTGGAATAACTTCTTGCCACTTGGCCACCAGAGCTCCCTACAAGAGGTGGTGGTGGTGGTTAGACGCTCTCAATTGGACTCCGCCTCATAGCTACCTTGTGCACAATATCTCTCAACCTTAGCGATGCTAACTGTCCTAACCTGAGCAGAATTTTCCTGAATAATGAATTGTTCTCTTCAAAATAGCACTGGTCCCCTCACATTGATACACACCTACTTTTCTTAATTAAGAGTTCATTTCTAACTTATAAGTGGGCCTCAGTTTCTCCTATCTCCACGCCACCCCTCTCGCAGCACATGGCCCTCTGATACTTCTGTCACACTGGGGCTCTGGAAGGCCTAGAAGGAGAGGAAATGGCTGTTGGTTAGGCAACCAAAGGAGTTGGCTCGGGAGAGCAGAGAGGATTTACTAAATTGATACCCAGAAAGAGCCGCTTCCATGAACACCTGATAATTAAGGACTGACTCATCAGCTGATAACAGTGTTTACTTTGATGGGGAACAGCTCGCATTGCTAGAGTTTTACACCGGTGGGGAACTTGCTTCCCCTGATCGTTGTTCTGCTGAATTGGGGTTTTGAAAATGGAAAGGTCTTTCACCTGTTTATGTACTGAGACATTGTCTCTGCTTGGCCTCTGTTATTTCTGTGGTTGAAAGCAAGCTTTTAAGGAGAAGAAATCATTGAATAACAAAACACAACTGGTCTTGGTGTTTAATATAGAACCCACTGGTGTTTATGTGACTTTGTTGTTTGAAGGTTGTGGTGAAAAGAAATTGTATAGTTGTTCGTTTCTCATTCTGAACCATTTCCTCCTTGACTGAAGAAGGTGCAGGCTTTGCTAATTCAACAAATATTTCAGCCAGGCTTTTATCAGAAGAACCCTACTAGCATGCTGGCTACGCACTTGGACGCCAACTGAAAGGCTGCTGACCAAGGGCTCCATGGTGAAAGATGAGGAAGTCTGCTGCTGTAAATATTCGAGGCCTGGAAACCCTATGGGACAGTTCTGTCCTCTACGGTCCCTAGGAATTGGAATCAAGTCACTGGCAATGAGTAATAGTAAATGCACTTTAATCCATATCTATAGTCATACCTCCACATCTGTCCACCAGTCTGTTGTATTTGGTGGTTTGTGTGTTGCTAGGATGCTGTAAACTATGTCACTAACATTTCAGCTATCAGCAGGGTCAATCATACTGGACAGATTTTAGTGGAGATTGCATACTAAGACAAATCAAGAAGAAAGACCTAGCGATCTACGGCTAAAACAGCTGGCTAATGAAAACCGTATGAATAGCAAAACGTTGTCTCATGTTGTTAAGTGCCGCCGAGTCACTTGCGACTCATAGCGACCCTGTGTACAACAGCTCTGAGTCCTGCTCTATCCTGTGCCAGCCTCATAGTCTTCAACACACTCGCCCGCATTACCCAAGAGACATTGAATCAATCCATCTCATCGAGGGTCTTCCTCTCTTGCACTGTCCCATCGCCCTCCTAAGCATGTTGTCCCTCTCCAAGAACTAGTCCCTCCTCGCCACATGCCCAAAGTATGTCAGACGAAGCTTCAAAATCCTTGCCTCCAAGGAGCAGCCTGGCTTCACCCTCTCCAGGACAAACTTGTTTGTTCTCCTATCAGTCCATGGTATATTCAATATTCTTCTCCAGAACCACAGCTCAAAGGCATCAATTCTTCTCGATCATCCCTAGTCATTGTCAAGCTTCCTGATGCATAACAAGTAATTGTCTGTTGTTGTTGTTATGTGCTATTGAGTTGCCTGTGACTCATTGCGACCCTCTATGTGCAAGAGCCCTGAACCCTTCTCTATCCTGTGCTAATCTTATTGTCTCCAACATGCCTATCCCCATTACCCCAGTCACTGAATCAATCCATCTCATTGAGGGTCTTCTTCTCCTGCACTGTCCCTGCACCCTGCCAAGCATGATGTCCCTCTCCAAGAACTGATCCCTCCTTACAACATGCCCAAAGTATGTTAGACAAAGCCTCAGAATCCTTGCCTCTAAGGAGCAGCCTTGTCTCACCCTCTACAGGACGAACCTGTTTGTTCTCCTAGCAGTCCAGGGTATATATGCAGTACTCTTCTCCAGCACCATGGCTCAAAGGCATCAATTCTCTTCTACCATCCCTAGTCATTGTCCAGCTGTCTGATAGAGTGGCAAAAACAATGAGCCTCTCTGGTTAAAAGACACTCAAAACATAAATGGGGAGATAGCTGCCTCCTCAAGGTAGAGTCAAATTTAATGATGTGAGTGGAGTGAAACTTCTGAGACATGATAGCAGCACTTTGAACTATTGTTTTAGAGTTAGAGTGAATCTCCACTGGTCAGGGATAGGTGTTGAGAAATTCCTGGAGTGTTTTAGTTATTGTAACGGTGAGGTAGGGACATCGGCATATCTCTAGGCAGTTCAAATGGCCACTACACACATGGGCCTCACCTGAGAGGGTACACAGGAATAAGCCTGATGACATATATGGAAAGAGAGAATGCAGAAAGAAGCTCAGACCTGAATATGGAACTGTCCATATGCTATGTTCATAGTTAAAGCTGTAGAAAATGAAAACAAATGAGAGCCAAAGTAGAAATTTGAATGTATCCCAACTGAATTTAAAAACCTTATGAAATCTAGATTTGATATATTGAACATGAACTCCAGAGTAGATGTAAAATAACACTAAGTGGGCTGAAGAAAACAGAAGATCATTAAAAACACAGTAAGGAAAGAGAAAGACTAAGATGAATGTCAGAAGAGACTGAAAATCGCTCTTGACGGTACAGTGCCTAAAGTCAATGGAAGAAATGGTGAAGTTGCAGAATAGAGATTTCAAAGGCTTACTCAAGAAGACAAAAGTAAAGGAGAATAATAAAATGTACAAAGATGTGGGACTTTTAATCAAAACGGAAAAATAGCTCTTATTTCCTTAGGAGTTATACCTACTACTGGGTTTGAGAGATCAAATGGTATTTCTGTTTCCAGTTTTTAAGAAAGTACTGAATGGTTTTCCATAGTGGTGACACTATTTTACTTTCCCACCCTTTAGTGTAGGAGCTCCAACTAGTGGTGGGATAGTGAATGTCTCCACGCCCTTGTCAACATTTCTTGTCTGCTGTATTGTTGAATTTTTCTTTTGTTTCTGGGGTGAGATTGTGTATCGTTGTTGTTTTGATTTGTATATCCCCCTCACAAAACCAGCTCTTTTAAAACTCTTAAAATGTGAAGACTTTGTGCACTTCATAAACTGTGTTGCAACACCTTTGTTTGAAGACTTTGTCAAAGAATGATGCAGGAAGCATCAGGGCAGGGTGGAAAGATTATTCATAGGCACTTTAGAAGAAAGAATTGGTCAACATTCTGTCATGTTAGGAGGTACCATATCGAAGAATGTTGTCTGGGCTGTATCAGAGGTATTTGAACTTTGAGTTCAACCATACCATTGGCCAGGGTACTTCACATGTGCTTATGGATATGTGCTTATAAAAATGAGCTTCCTAGACCTTCCAGGTTGTAAATTAACTGCGAAGGTGTGAGAGGTGGGCTATATGAATTTGGAAGGAACTTTCCAGTACTCTGTGAATGGTGGGTGTTGGAGAGGCACGATCTTCTGTGTTTGCCTAGTGTTTCTCTGGGATGACATTGTAAATAAGCTTGAGGGAAAATTCAACTGTGCTCAGATTATTCCCAAAGATGTCAATACTGAAGTAAATGCATTTGTATTTTCCAAGTCATACCTGAGCTGGCTGTACAAGGATGGTCCAGGTGGTTTCAGGTAGACAAAACATGGTATTTTGTGGCAATAAATTCTGCTTCTGTATGTAGGTGCTTCTGACTGTTATTATTCTCAAGCCAAGTAGTTAGCTGACTACTAGACAGTCAAGGGTTGGCTGTAGTTTTGAAGCTAATGTTGCTGGAATAAATTTAGTTCTGTTTTGGTTTGGAGCTTCTGTATTCTTTTTTTTCCCCTTTCTTCCCTCCACCCCCCTGTATTCTTTTTAGTGTAACATTAGCTCCTCCTTGGTGATCAACACAACTCATAAATAATCTTTGCTTCAGTGGTTTTTAAATGTTTTTTCACTTCTTTAATTGGCACAAAGATTCATTTCTTTCCCCTAATAGTATTACAAGATTCAGTGATCTTCTTTGCAGAGAAGGTAGAAGGGTATGATACCTTTTAGAATACCCACCCCAGTGTAAAAAAAAAATAAATAATAATTTCGAGTATAAAGTAGGCCCATTATATATTTCACTATTTTTGTAGACTAGACAATGATTTTCGAGACCTAGAATATTAATAGTATTATGAGTACTGATACTTGCAATGCTCCTGTCTTGCTAATCACTAATAATGTTGTTAGAAATGTTAAGGACAAATA
>NW_006399865.1:4541218-4554021 GCF_000299155.1 Elephantulus edwardii
GTATTAATAAAAATATTAATATCATTACAAATATTAAGATTAATACTAGTCCTTAATTCTGCAGTTTTACTTCTACCACTTCCTGCCCTTTATATTAGTAATGCCTTCACCACCTCTAAAACCTGTGCATAATATCACCCCTTACTATTACCAACCACCACTGCTGCTATTTCTACTACATAAGCACCTTAAATGTAGTGTATTCGAAGCACTTGACTGTTTCTCACACACTAGCTCAGCTTTTTAATCTTTGCAACAACCCAGTGAGGTAGATTGGATTGTTATTCCCATTTCAAAGAGGAGAACACTGAAGGTCAGTGAGGTTAGGTAACTAATTTGTCTAATGCAGAAGTGAGGTCAGGATCTGGTCTTGCTCTGAAATACCTACTTATATCCACTACGTAGCCTGTGGAAATTATTTCTGCTTTGCTGTACTGTCCTTTCCTCCTCTGATCACATAGGATCACAAGAGGCCTTTTAAAATAATAATGCTGTCCCTTAAAGCAGAGAGAATATTTATGATCTTTTTTATATTTTACGTGTATAGAGCTACAGAATCAAACACTAATAGTCTCATTTGCAATAATGTGGATATTAATGGAAGTAGTTTCTTCTCTCTCCTTTAGAGCAGAATTATTTTTACCAAAGGAAATAGAACAATTCGATTTTTCCAGAAATCCCAAGTAACCATCTTTCTAGATAACCAACAGATTATGCATTCCCTTTTTCCTATTGGACTTTTCCTGCCTTTGTATACTTTTTCCCTTGAACTAGATAAATTTGAACTACTCCGAAGAGCAATAGTAGTCCTGAGATGTCAGAGAATATAAAATACGTCTGTATTGTGGAGATAATCAGAAATTGCAGGTAAAGAGAGTCCTTTTTCTTCTGGAATGATTGTTGGGGGTTCTGATGAATAATTTTCAGGAACATGCATAATAATTTCCAGGCTAAGAGCAGACCTCTCATAGTTAACAATGCTTATCTACTTGGTGACATTGTAGAACTCAGAATGAATTGAGATGCGGTTGCCGGCTCCATTTTGTACAGCATCGCATGCCCAAGAAAGTTGCTGTTGGTTTCTAAGAACAAGATAAAGAGCCTTGTGGGAACAGAGGCTTTGAAATTACTGCAGCGCCTTCTTTGAACAAATGTTCAAAGCACGAGGTATGTTAGTGGGAAGACCAGATTCTCCGCTTAGAATGCAATAGTAAATTGAATCCAAGCTGTTCTATATAAGCAGATGCACTTTTTTGGTGACTTGCTTCCTGTTTATCATTTTCAATGACATTTACAATTAGTGCCCTTGAAACTGAAGACCGAGAGTGCCAGGAAGAGTAGCAGTGAGTCACAGTGGAGCTAACATATGCTTTTGGGTTCCCTGCCCACCAAAGACACCCTGAAGGCGGCATCTGGGATTTAGTTCCGGGCAAACCTGGGAAAACTCCTCCACTTCCACCCGTAGCAGGTGGCATGTCCCCTTCCCTGGGGTGAACATAGCACTGGATTTGTCATTCATCTGATTGTGAATGCCTCCCTGGCAACATCTTTTGAAGCCTCCTCATATTACATCTCGGCAAAGGGAGAGTAAGGGAAGGGAAGGTCCTTTTTTGTGTGTGCCCAGGTGAAAATGAAATAGTTATCAGAAGATGTTTTCCAAATGATAAATGAAGCCATTAGGTTCCAATTAGAGACTTTCACCTTCGCAGAGTGTGGGTGATCTGCAGCAGAGTTATCCGGCAACTAATGATATTTGTTGGTGAGATTCCCCCAGGACACCCAGCTTGGACAAGATAAAGTATGCCAAATATTTTCTTTTTCTCAACTCCGGATTTGGATTTCTTTCTTTTCTACTCTTTGGGCTTAATGTTACTTTGCTGCTCTTGTCGTTCACATGTGGCCATTATGATTTGAACATTCTTGATTGGCACAATTTTTCACACTTTAATTTCTCGGTTCTAGTAGCCCTTTTGAGGAAAAAGTAAAAAGTGATGTTTTGATTTTCAAAGTTGAGTTTCGGAAGCAGCCTTTGTTCAGAGTCCTCTTGTCTAAACGAATTTTAACATTCCAATTGCCAACGTGCTCTTCCGCCTGTAGAGATAACAGCATCTGAAGAATGACTTCATGGGCTCTAACCTGAGCCTGCTGTAAGAAATACCTCATTAATATTGTTTACTCTTGCAAGCAACAAATGCTGGCGAGGTTGTGGAGAAACTGGAACCCTTGTTCACTGTTGGTGGGAGTGTAAAATGGTGCAGCCACTGTGGAAGGCGGTATGGCGCTGTCTCAAAAAGTTGCAAATAGAGATACCATTTGACCCAGCAATTCCACTACTGGGAATATACCTCAAAGAGACCATAACTGACATCCAAGCAGTTATATGTACACCCATGTTTATCACAGCTTTGTTCACAGTAGCAAGGAGTTGCAAACAACCTAAATGCCCATCAACAAATGAATGGATGGAGAAGTTGTGGTATATTCCCATAATGGAATACTACGTGCATTGAAAAACAAGGAACTCATGCAATATTATTCAAAATGAGTGACCCTGGAGGACATTATGTTGAGTGAAGTATCTCAATACAAAAGGACAAATACTGCATGGTGCCACAGTTGTCAAACAGGACTGACCTCGGGGTTGGGAGAAGACTGAGAAATATGGGTTCAATAATGTATATTGCACTGAAACAGATGAGGGAGAAAACTTTTAAGAGGGATATGTTATTAGGTATTTTTGTCTTGACGGGAGTCCAGAGTGAAGGCTGCATAGTGGAGTGGACCTGTAAGGGGGGGATTGTAAAACAAGGAAAGAATTTTTCTTTTACTTTTCCACTTTTCCAAGAGGATAGTGTACTAGGGGGGAGGGTTGGGAGGGGAGAAAAGTACAATGAATGAATAGAAATCCAAAGTCTCTAAATTTTCATTGAAATTAATAATACATTGTTTTAAAAAGTTGAAAATGGAAATAAAAAATATTGTTTACTCTTTCTTAAGTAACCACTAAATGTTGATGAGAGCATACAGAAGACACAGACTTGTCTTTGATTCCTTTTTATAAGATTCACATTGGCAAGATGGAGAGATAATAATGCTCCAGAGAAATTAGGCTCATACAGGTGATTGATGAAAGTGGTTATCAAAGGAAATACAGGGTGAGTCCATAGCAGGATGCAGCATTAACCCAAAGGCTGAGCCTCTCTGGCAATTCAAATTCCCCAATAGCTCCACAGGAAAAAGATGAGCAGTCTTCTTCTGTGGTTTATAGCCTCGGAAACCCAATCGAAGGTCATCAATGTAGTCTGACAGCAACGGATAGTGAACAAACAATTATTAAGGATTCCAGGGTTTGACTTGCGAGAGCTGTGCTTAAAATTCCATGTGATTTGGTCTCGCTTGCAGAAGTGCTTTTATACAGAGTGTTGTCTTCCTGTAGGAGGAAACTGGTGGGATTGTGTGTTTGTAATTGAATTGTTTGTCTTTTGTTGCTGAGGAGTTGGAGTTTTCTATAAATTTTAGATATTAGTCCCTTGTTAGATATGTCACTGCCGAAACATTCTCCCAGCCTGTAGGTTCTCCTTTTTACTTTTTTTGGAGAAGTCTTTCAGCATGTGCACGTATTTAATTTTTAGGAAGTCCCAGTTGTCTATATTCTCCTGCTTGTGGAAATTTTTAGTTGCATTTGGTAGACTATTCACACCATAAATAGGGGCCTCTAAGTTTGTCTTTGTTGTTGTTTAGTAGTTTTTATAATTTCGTCTCAAAACCTATAGGGAGTGCTGGTGGTGCCAGAGACCTGTCTTGTGATTAGAATCCACCAGTGGCTCTGTGGGAGAAAGATGGGTAATCTTCTCATGCGATTTACAGCCTCAGAAACAACATAGAAAGTCAATTATGAGTTAGTTCCAACTCCCAATGAGTTTTATGTATTTGTCTTTATAGTTTTAAGTTTTACCTTTAGGTCTTTGCTCTGTCTTGAGTTATTTTTTGCATAGGGTGTGAAGTATGGATCTTGTTTTATTTCTCAGCAATTGGATATCCAGTTTTACCAGCCCTATATGTTAAAGATACTATCTTTTCCCATTTAATGTATTTTGTTGACTATATCAGCTGTCCATAGATGGATGAATTAACTTCTGAGTTCTTCATTCTGCCTCATTGATCTATGGGAAATGGCAAGGGAAGAATTGAATCTCAGGTGGTATCTTCTGAGTTCTGGAAAACTCCTAAGGGAATCCATTGCACACAGACTTTGAAAGGCTTCTTGCACAATTTATGGATTGAATTGCTCCTGTAATTAGTGGAATAGTTCTCAGACAGTTCCTGAAATAATAAAAGTCGTAGAAGAAGTTATAAATGTAAAACATATTTTACCTTATTTTAGGCAACAGATTCTTAGATATGACCCCAAAAGCATGAGCAACAGAAATAAAACATATCATTTTCACTTTTTCAAAATTAAAAACTTTTGTGTGGTAAGGGGCATTATGAAGAATGTGATAAGATAACTTACAGAATGGGAGAATATATTTGGAAGCCATGTATCAGACATGAATCATATATATATATGTATATGTATATATGTATATATATGATATTATATATATCATATATTATTATATATATATGATAGGGATCTTATTTACAACTCAATAACAAAAAGAAACCTAATTAAAAACTGGGCAAAAGACTTGGATATTTTCCCAAAGAATTAGACTAATGAGCAGAAAACACATTAAAAGATACAGAGAGCATCGTTAGGCATTAGGGAAATACTAATCAAAACCAAATTAGATACTACTTGCGGTCCAGTGGTAAGAAGCTTTACTGCCAGTCTGAAGGTATACAGTTAAAATCCAAAAGCTGTTCTGTGGAGGAATGGGCACTCTACTTTCATGGGTTTAACTGCCTCTGAAAACCCACTGGAGGGTCAGTTATGTGTTGGTTCCTACTCAATGGTGCATAACAACAAATAACTTCCTAGGATGGCGTTTTCAGAAAAAATGGAAAACAATGTGTTGGCAAAGATGAGGGGAACTTATAAACCTTACTTATGATTTATGGGAAGGCAAAATAACACAGCCACTGGAAACACGTTTAGTGGGTCCTCAAAATGAAAAAGAGAATTACTGTGTTGCCCAAGGAGTATAACCCAAAGAACTGATGGGTTGGGTTTTTGTTTTTGTTTTTGTTTTTGTTTTTGTTTTTTTTTAAGAAAGCCTGTACCTGACTATTCACCGCAGCATTATTCACAGTAGCCCCCATATGGAAACAAACCAAGTGCCCATCAAATAAGTGAAAAACAAAATTAGATTATTCATTCATTAGTGAAATATTATTCAGACATAAAGAAAAGTGACATTCTGATGCCTGCTGCAATATGGATGAACCTAGAAAACATGATGAGTGAACTAATTCAGATATCAGAGGACAGATAATGTATAACTTATAAGTGTCCTTGTTGTATACTATAAAGTCGTAACTGGAAGCAGGAGTGGCATCCATTTCCAAAATAGCTTGCCTCTGGAAACTTTATGAACATGGAGAAATGATGAAAGTTATACAAGTGTTCAGGTCTTCTGTTCATAGGGTTGCTATGAGTCGTCTATGACTTGATGGCACTTAACAACAACATAGAGATCTTTTGACTTAGTGGATAGCAGGTTACGCTACCAAGCCAAAGGTGGGTGATTTTAATCTAAGGCCCTCAGGCCTGGTTTTAATTGTTTTTGATGAAACATTTTTCTAAGTGGTTTAGCACTGGTCTGTCCATTGGCTATACAGAGGTAACTCGTGGTTGCTGTGATGCTAAACACTGTGACACTGATGTGTCAAATGCCGTAATGGTTACCCGTGATGGACAGTGTTTGGTGGAGCTCCCCGATTAAAACAAGCTTGGAAGAGCAGTGGCGTCCACTTCCACAATGGCTTGCCACTGGAAACTCTGTAAACAGTGCTCAGGCCTTTCATTCATAGGGTTGCTATGAGTTGTCTGTGACTCGATGGCACTTAACAACCACAACAACAAGGTATGCCTGATTCAAGCCATGGTCTTTCAAATCACCTCCTATGCATCTGAGACCTGGATAATGAATTAAGATGACAGAAGAAGAATAGATGGCCTTTGAGTTGGGATGTTGAGGAAGAATACTGAATGTCTATGGACTGACAGAAGAACAGACAGATATATCTTGGAGGAAGTGCAACCAGAGTGCTCTTTGGAGGCACGGATGGCGAGACTGCCTCACATCCTTTAGCATGTTATTAGTATAGGCTATTCCTTCAGAAAGGTAAAAAAGAGAAAGACCCTGGTGAGGTGGATTTATACTGGGACTGTGGCAATGGACTCAAGTGTGTCAAGGATGGCGCAGATGAAACAGGGCTCAGATCTGTTGTTCACAGGATTACTATGAGTTGTACTTGGTGACAACAATTATTATAATTCCAGGAGTAACATAATGTATGTTCAGGCAATATCATCAAGCAGGTCGACATTTGAAAAGGCCATGCTTTATTAGATGAATGCAGAGTCTTTAACACGGCATAGACTTGCGGTCTTAGATAGATGGCTATCACAAATCTACTCTGACTCATGGTGACCTTATGCCCAACAGAAGAAAATTTTCCCCGGTCTTGTGTCATTTTTAGTTTTAATTTCTCATTATTTCATTCTTGTGGATATTAAACCAAACTATCTCACCAAGAGTCTCCTTCACTCTTTCTGTCCCTCTCCTTTGACAAGAATGATGTCCTGTAGCAGTTAATGCTTCTTGGTGATGTATTGAGACCATGTTCTGTGATGATCCATCAGGTTTCCATTGGCTAGTTTTCAAAAGTATGTATCTAATCCTGTCCCTCTCAATCGGGAAGCTCTGCTGAAACCTGTCTGCCATGGATGACCCTGATGGAATTTGAAATGCCAGTGGCATAGCTTCCAACATCACAGCAATGTGCTAGCTACCACAGTACAGCAGTCTAAAAGATTGATGGGAATGGTTTGGTTTCTGGTTAAGTGAAAGAAAGGGAGGATGAATTAACTCGCTCACATGGTCCTTCGGGGCCTTTGAAAGTCAGGCATTGCCTAGGTCCTTGAATCTTTTTTTTCCTTTTTCTTTTTCCTTTCATTTCCAGGCTCAATAGACTTCCTCCCCAAGCTCAACACTAAGGCACGCGGAGATGTTCTTAATAAATCTCTACATTTTAAGTGACTCCTCCATGGGCCTCAGTAATTCAGATTGATTCTGGTGTTTCTTGTTGGGGACAGAAGAGGTCACCTCCCATGGCTCAGGCAGCTTGGCCTTGGTGCCCACGCAAGGCACCTGTCTCGGCAGCCTCTTTAAAAGCTTTAAGATCTCTTCAGAAGTTTAAAATGTACCGAATCCCTTTTTCTTTTTCCCGTGTGTGACATAAATGTCCTGTGAAATGAAGGAACTCCTTGTTGGGCGAACAGGGTGAGATGAGTCTTCAAGTGGCTTTCTGTTCAGTGGGGTAGTTCCAAAGAGGTGTGCCTAATGAGCAGGTGTTTGTACTTATTCTCAGATTTCTAGCTGATAGCACTGCACTTCAGAGAACTGCAAGTGCTGCTTAGAAAGCCTCTGATGGGCTGGCAAAGGAAAGCTGTCCTTCCTTGGCTCAGGGTGTCCCACCTTTGAGGGCTCAAGGAAGACTTGTATTTCTCTGGCATTGGAGTTCTCCAGACTATGTTACCCCAAATACAGCAGGTGGAGGCTGCTAATAATCATTATTCTCCTTGTTGGTGGCACCCTACACACCGACAGAGCAAAGGAGTCGAGCCAGTGGAGGCCTTAGCAAGAGGAGCCAGCTTTGAGATGTGCCAGATAGGGACCAGAGCTCAATGGCCTTTCTACTCGAGGTGCACCCAGTTTGGGGTAGAGGTTCTATTTTTTGACTTTATGACTGATGTGGTTATATAAGCAGCTTTCAAAATGAGGAATAAAGCTTTTTATTTTTCCTATTCTTTGCTTTTGTGTGATCCTGGAGGCCTTTGGAAGCTGAGGATGTTTCACACAGTGGAAAGAAAAAAAAAAAGAAACCAAAACAAAACACCAAAAAAGCCCCACAACCAACCAGAGGGAAATTGGTTGCACTTTAAAGTAGAACTTGATGTGTGTTCTTGTTCAAGTTGAAGAATTGCCTCACAACTTGGCAAGATCCTGGAGATGAAAGCCAAGATTGCCAGATTGCAGTGGTTCGAGGTTCCATTTTTTCAAGTCTGAATTGGACAAAGAAGCCTCTGTAGACTCAGAAGCCAACACTGGCCTAGTCTGCTCTCCAGCCATGAGTCTGGGACATGGTACTATGTACTGTCCAGGGATCATGACTTCAGGGCAACCAAGAGGTCTCTTGGTCTCGTTGACTTATGGGGGAAAAGTATGGTCACATTAACAGAGATCACAGTCTTGGCAATGAAAGAGGGACTAACAATAGCAAAAGGCAACTTGGCTCTCAGCCTGGGCATTTCGCAGAGCTCCAGGGGCTAGCTCCTAGAGACCCCCCTCCCTACATAGCTCCTGGTTGGGCCTCCTGCACTAATTGCCAGTCTCACTCCTTGAACACACACACCCTAGTTGTATCCTTTAGTACCATTCTCGTCCCTTGAATTTTTGGTTGCCTAGAGAGTATCATGTCATCATTACCCAACTTGGTACATGGTTGATGTTCAAAGTTAATCTTGTCTTAATCACTCTGTGGGATTGCAGGACCACCCAGGCTGAGCCAGACCCAGCAGGCTTGAGTTTTTTGGTTTAGGTCATTTCTCTGGGGTGAGATGAAGTCTAGATCTCAAATCCTTCCCCAAGGACCTCAGTTCTTGCTCTGTCCTTGGAAAGAGCTCAAATAAGAACCTGCTCCTTTTGCACATCAGTCATGTCTGGAGGGCTTGTTAAGACATATGATTCCACCCACAGTTCCTCAGTCATTAGGTCTGGGATCTGTATCTCTAGCAAGTTCCCAGGCAATACATACTACTGTCTTAAGAACCACCATTTGAAGAATCACTGGTCTGGAAGAACAAGGAGAAGCGGAGGGAGAAGAGTCAGAGATGTGAGGATTGGTGGGATCCCACTCACCATGGTCAGCTTAGAAAGAGAATGCAAACATCTCTCGAAACTGTGGAGGAAATCCCAACTGTGTTTATTCTACAAGACAGACCTTTCTCTGAGGGAAACATACACAGATATACTAGCATACCTGTAACTACTTTCTGCTTGGCCACTATTCCAGTTTCCCATTTCAAACATTTCTTTTGCTAATTTTAGTCTCTACTTTACATTTGTATAACTAAATGGTCCATCCAGGTAGCTCCTGCCAAATAAAGTCATTCTCTTCCCCCTCACCCCTTCCTCCCACCAAATGTTTACTATTTCTATCCAGAAGAGCTCTAGACTGCAGAAGGTCTTGGTTCCAGAGATAAATAAAATCCAGGTTTGTTCAGAGCCCAAGCTCAAGGTCTCTGTGTCTTTTCTCCCGACCAGAAGTCTCTGGAAGAAAGAAGGTTTGCGATGATTAGGAAGCCTTAAGTGACTTCTGCTTAAAATAGCTGTGGGTGTATGAGACAGGTAATTGGAAGGTATTAACAGATCCTGCTCCCAGAGTGTAGTAGTAAATGAAGTCTGGGCTGACCTCCAGCAGATGTATTTGGGGCTTGTGACCAGCCGTGGTGGGGGGTGGCAAGGAGATGGACCACAGGTGTGCTTGCACATCTTGCTCCGAGATCACCAGCTTTCCCCTGCAGCTGGATGGCAGTGTGGCCAGAAAGAAAAATGGCCTTAATATCCACATTCAAGGAGAGCCAGCCAAAGTGAAGGTCATGTGGGGCTTGAGCAGAGCATGGGGATACACAGCTTCTTCACCTGTGCCAGGAAGAGCCATGCTGCTCTCTTTTTCAAAATATGCCTTTGCTGAGCCACCACCTGGTGGTGTGTGAACAGGGGAGAGTCTGAGTCTCTGTCCTCTTCCTTAGGATCATTTAAACAGAGCCTTTGCCCTCCACTTCCTCAGGGATGCGGCTGAGAGGCTTACAGCCCCACATGATGCTTGAAGGTGACAGCCTTCTTGGAGAGCTCCAGCTGTCTCCTGAAAAACATGGCCTCGGCATCTTTCTTGTACTACACAGGCCACAGATCTTGGAGACTCTTCTGTTAATCACTGCTCTCTTGGTTCTGGAAGATTCCGCTTCCAGAACCCAGGCGGAAGTACAGACCAGAGTTCCAAGGACTCCACTGTGCATGGAACCCAATGGTCCATTGTCTCAGACTTTCCCCAGGGTTGGGCCACTCCCTTCTCCCTTACCTCAAGACCACCACACACTTGAGGTTTAGCATGGGAGTTGACAAGCCTGTCTATAACATGCCGTGTAGCTGCTGTTTTACCATATAATCTCTGTTGGCAACTATTTGACTCTGCATCCACTTCCTAAACAGCATGCCTCTGGAAACTCTGTGAACTTTGATAAATGGTGATGGTTGTGGAAAGGCTTCAGGGCTTTTGTTCATGGGGTCGCTATGAGTCGTGCTTGACACGACGACAATCAACAGCAACAACAAGAACATTGTAGTGGGAAAGCAGAGAGAGTTTTAATGAATGAGCATGGCTGTGTTCCAATAAAACTTTATTTATAGACATTGATTTTTGTGTTTCATTTAACTTTCACATGTCACAATTCTCTTCAGCTGTTAAAAAACACAGAAACCTTTCTGATGTCAAGGATCATGCACAAGAAAGTTGATGGCAGGCTGGATTTGACCTTTGAGTTATGATTTTTGTCACCTTGCTTTAGAAAACAAAAGCTTCTCAACCCCTCAGGAAGAAAAGAAGCCCAGATAGCCAGGAAAAGGTGTCAAAGATTTACCCCGTTGGGTTAATTATTTTTTTTCCTTTAATACATAATGTCAAATAACCCTTTGTATTCTGGGCTCTGGCACAGCTACCACTACCACCCACCTCAGCACACACACACCCCCACATTCCACATATTTGGTCATGATTCTCTGAGTTCCCAAATTTTTGGAGTTACCAGAATCTCCTATAAAGCAAATAAAAGCATAGAAGTCCAGAGAGAGAGAAGAGGAGAAGAGCAAACAGAGAAGAGGACGCTAGTGAGTTCGGGCCTCGGCACTTTTAAGTTGCTGTGTGATCAGCCCTAGATTTGGAGACTCCCGAGACTCTTCTTGTGTTGCATCGTGCTTTCCTGTCCTTAAACAAGTGACTGTCTTTGCCTAGAGTGGTTTCTTATATCCCATCTTCTAGGTCACTAAGCCTGACTCATACTTACCTTTGAAAACCTTTTGTCAGCTGTTAGTACTCCTGGGTAGACTCCCTATTCCTCACTGATTGCGAGCAGGCTGCATGTACCTTTAGGATGGCACAATTCCCAGACTTGATTTTGACTGAATGTTTAGTAGCTTGTCTCTCAACCAGGATGTAAGCTTCGATGCGGGACTTTGTCTTTGGTCTTATGCTAATGTCTTTAATATAAAGCTAATGACATACCAAGCGTATAACACCAACTCAGTAAAAGATAGTAGGAGTGAATGGACTAATAGACCCTGGAAATGGAGAGTAGGCAATATGGAATAGGTGGGAGGTGAAGACCGGCTTAGAGATTTCTACTGTTTAGATCTTATTTAAGGAGCCTGGTGAGATAGCTGTTAAGTAGTAGGCTGTTAAGAGTTGGTGGTTTGAATCTATCCGGTGACTCCATGGGAGAAAGGCTTGATGATGTGTTCCTATAAAGATTAACCAAATCTCATTGCCAGCGACTTTGTTCCCACTCATAGTGACTACTCCACCTGTGGGGAAATTTGTCACATGGAGTCACGATGAGTCGAAATAGAAGGGATGACAGCCACCAACAATAGTTACAGCTAAACCAAACCCTGCTCTCAAGTTGAGTCCAACTCACAGTGGCCCTCTGTCAGGTTTCCAAGGCTGTAAACATTTATAGGAAGAGACTTCCCATCTTTTCTTCTGAGGAGCAGCTGGTGGATTTGAACAGTAGCCCATCCCAACACGTTATGCCACCAGAGTTCCTTTCCAACAGCAACAGCAGGTCTAATTTATTTGCCTTTATTGTGCACAGTGACCCACTTCAGTTTATTTCCTTTCACTCACTTCCTAGGTCCAAGTTGTCACTTTATCATTAAATGTTGTAGACTGACAGCCCAAATGTGGTCCCAGGACCAAAGAGCATCAGTATCACCTGGGACATCGCCCCCTCACCCCACCCAAGTTTTAGCTTTATTAGAATGTCAGCCAGTCCAGTGGAGAGCGTTACACTGAGTGAACTAAGTTACATAAGGACAAATACTGTATAAGACCATTATTGTAGAAATAGATAATTAGTAAAATGTGTATGAAGATCTGGGCAGGGAGGTGGGAGTGAGGAACTGAAGGGTCAGGATGGGTGTGGGGACAGAAAAAAAAACATACAAACTTTGTAAGTAAACCAGTATAAAATAAAAATTTTTAAAAAAACAAAAAACAAGTGAATTTAAAGTCAACCTCTCTATCAAGTTAATTGTGGCCCTGTTATTCTCATATGCTTTGAAGAAAGCCCCTCCATTCAGACTTTCATTAGTTTTATAATGGATTCCCATAAAGTCCTTTCTAACGTGTATTTTTTTATATTTATTTATATTTTTTTCAACATAGAAAATGTTTCATTTTAATTTTTTATTGTTGCACATTTATTTCCCCCTCTACTCCCCCATCTCTCCCCATGATGGACCCCTTGTTCCAGATTGTTGTCATTCATATAATGCTTAATTATATATGGATCATAT
>NW_006399865.1:4554468-4640535 GCF_000299155.1 Elephantulus edwardii
GCCTTCCGTAGTGGCTGTAGTATTTTACATTCCCACAAGCAGTGAATAAGAGCTCCAATCTCTCCACAAACTCGCCAACATTTGTTGTTTGCTGGCCTGTTGAACTTTGCTATTGTTGCCGGGGTGAGATATCTTATAGTTGTTCTGATCATCTGGTACTTTTCAGAACTGCAGATTTCAAGCTTTACCCCATGTTCATTGAACCAGAACCTCAAAATTATTTTTCCATGTCCTCCAAGTGATTTTAATGAGAGCTTGAATTTGATGATAAGCAATGCCCAAGAATTCAGTAGTCAAGAAGTCAAGTGACATATTGCATTGGGCAAATCTGTTTCCAAGGGCTTCTTTACATTACAAAAGAGCAAGGATATCCCTTTAAAGACTATGGCACGCCTGACCCAAGCCATGGTATTTTCACTTGCTTTATATGCATGTAAAAGTTGATCAATTTTAGTATATGTGCTGCCGAAGCGAGCACAATTCCAAAATCTCTGTAGATGTTCATTGAAATGAAAAAGAAATAAATTAATGAGAAAAAAAGTTGATCAGTGAATAAAGAATATCAGAGAAGACTTGGTGCCTTTGAATTGTTATTATTTAATTGAATGTAGATTCCCAAAAGAACAAACAAACTGCCTTGGAGGAAATGTAACCAGGGTGCTCTGTAGAGGCAAGGATGTGGTGAAACTTTATCTCACATACTTTGGCATGCTGTCATGAGGGGGTAGTCCTTGAAAAGCGACATCATGCTTAGAAAATTGGAGAGTTAGTGAAGGAGAGGAAGACCTTCTAAGAGATGGATTGACACAGTGACTACAGCAGTGGGCTTGAGCGCAGTGGAGATTGTGGAGAATGCACAGGATAGAACTTTCTAGCCTGTTTTGTCGTATGTAGGGTTGCTATGAGTTGGAGCTGACTCAGAGGCAGCTACTAACCATGACTGGCTAAACAAGGAAGCTCTGATGGCATTATGCATTATGTGTTACACTGCTAACCAAAAGGTAAGCAGCTCTATGGGAGAAAGTTGTTGTTGTTGTTAAGTGCTGTTGAGTTGCAGGTGATTCATAGCGACCCTATGAAGGAGAAAGAGGGGCTTCTTTTTCTGTAAAGATTAGTAGCTCATTTGTTCACAGTAGCAAGGAGTTGGAAACAACCCAAGTGCCCGCCAACAAACGAATGGTTAGAGAAGCTGTGGTATATTCACACAGTGGAATACTACGCTGCATTGAAAAAGAAGGAACTCATGCAATATTATTCAAAATGGGTGACCCCGGAGGACATTATGCTGAGTGAAATGTCTCAGCCACAAAAGGACAAATACTGCATGGTGCCACTGTTGTAAAACAGGAATGACCTTGGGGTTGAGGGGAGGCTGAGAAAGATGGGTTCAATAATGTATACTGCATTGAAACAGATGAGGGAGAAAACTGTTTAAAACGGACATGTGGTTAAGTATTTTTGTCATGAGAGGAGTCCAGAGCGAAGGCTGCATAGTGGAGTGGACCTGGGGGGACGGATTGTAAAACAATGAAAGAATTTTTCTTTTACTTTTCCAAGAGGGTAGTGTATTAGGGAGGAGGGTTGGGAGGGGAGAAAAGTGAACAATGAATGAATGGAAATCCAAAGTCTCTGAAAATTTTCATTGAAATTAATAATAAAAAAAAAAGAGATTAGCAGCTCAGGAAACCTGATGAAGGGTCACCGTAAGTTGGAGTCAGCGCGATAGCTGTGGGTTTGCGTTGATAACTAGAGCACCAAGTTTTAAATTTGGCTACACATTAAAACCATCTGGAGAACCTTGAAATACTCTGTGGATGACTGTGCCGCACCCAGCGGTGGACTGTTAAGTGTCCTAACAATTGACTCTGGAGAAACAGGCCTCCAGTTTGCAGTGATTGCCTGTTCCTGTGTGTCAGTTCTCCCCCTATTGCCAGTTTCAGTGTCAGGCTACTAAGATGATGTCTTTGATCACAGAGTTGACCATGCAAATTCTGCACGCACATTCTGCCCCTGCCTGCTTGGCATGCACTCTTCTCATATATTTCAATGCACTATTTTGAACAAAGGTGGTGCTGTAAAGATTTACGACCACAGGAGTTCTACGGAGCTGCTCTTCTTTGTCAGTCTTGCAGGGCTGCCGTGAGTTGGAATCATTTCAAGGGTTTGATTTTTTTGGAGTGAAAAGAGAAACAAAGATGGTTTCTCTTAGGTGACTTGCCATATTCAAGTTCTGAAAGTACAGTCTCTCAGAGCTTTGGGAAGAAAAATGGCTTCATAAGCGCAACAAAATATAAAATTGATTAAAAAGGAAAAAAATAATTTCTTTTCATGTGGCATTTGGTTTTCTGTGGAAGAATAACAATTAAAAGCCACTTTAAAGGGCAATTTTTCAAACAATTAAACTCTTCACTAATGAAAAGATGCTATTCATTACTGTTAGTTAAATACAAATAAGTCTAGAAGTTTCACTTACTGGATTATTTATTCCAAAATATTAACATGAGACGTGGGGCAAATGGTGGCATTTTCACACATCAAGGCTGGCCAAGACTTGATCATCACTGGCCTTGGGCAATGGGTCCATGAGATTCATGTAATTATTCTCTCTAGTTTTATGTATGTTGGAGATTTTCTGTAATGAAAGTGTTTAAATATTCATTACACTTTATTGTTTATACTCTGTGCTCAACAGAGTGGAAGACAGGAAAAAGTACAAGAGGTACTTCGAGCTCTCAAGATGCAAGGCAAAATAAAGATGCGTGTTCTGACACACTCATCTGCCACTCCAAATCAAGAGGTTTTTTTCATCTTTTTTTCGCTTTGATGTATTCAAACATTGAAAACTTTCTGGAGAATTCTCCTGCCCTGTGTTCTCCAGCTTGGTCTAATGGGTATGTTTTAAACTTTCTCAGATAACTAAGATCCATTCTTCTTTTGGAAAGTGTTCTCTTCTGTGCTGCTAGTAATTGCCTTGAATGTTGTTGAGTCAATCAAGGAAACGTTTGGTGATGGTGGACCCGACTTGGGAGGCCTAACAGTGTAGAAAAAGATGAGAAACCTGGCCTTCCTGGAGCTTATGTTTTACCGTCAAGATGTTCAGTGTAGCTTAGGCGAGCCCTTAGAATGAGAAAAGGCAGCCAGTGGTTCAGGGTCCTATCTTTTGTTCAGGTTTCCTATTTGTTCTTTGTAGTTCATATTATTTTTTCTTTCCTATTTCTGAATCATTAGGGGCTTTTTACTTGTCATATTGCCTGTGGTACTTTTAAACTTAATTGACTTAGTCTTTCTTGCCCACCATTCTGGCCTTACTGCTTTCATCTCATGACGAGGTTTGCTGGAAAAGTGTATCGAATAAGACACCCTTGAAATAGATTTATTGAGTTCTTGATCACAGCTGGTTTTGCGTTTCTAGATGCAATGACTTTTAAGCACCTCTTATCTATTAAGTAAGGAATCCTGGTGTTGTAGTGCATAACGTGTCAAGCATTAACCCAAGGGTCAATGGATGGGATCTTTCCACTGCTGTTGGGGAAAAAAAGATGGGCAATCTCCTGTCATAAAGATTTACAGCCTCTGAAACCCAGTGCAGGGTCACTACGAGTGGGAATCAACTTGATGACAATGGATATGGTTTTAAGATGCTTTAGTGGCACAGTGGTTAAGTACTTGACTGGTAACTGAAAGGTTGGTGGTTCAGATTCACTCAGGCTCCACCGGGGTGGGGGGAAAACATGATGGCCTGCTTCTATAAAAATTACAGTTTTGGAAACCTTTTGGAGAAGTTCTCTTTTGTCATGCAGGGTCACTGAATTCCAGCAAAAAGTGAAAGGACAAATTAGGATCGGGTGAGGATTCATCCTGTGATACTTTGGGTTGCTTTGAGTCGGAACTGACTTGATGACACCTAGTAACAGATAAAAAGGAATCAGGACACTCAGACTCATCTTATCAGGGGGACTTGTTTTCTTTTCCCCCCAATATGTCATTTCATGTTCTGTGAAAGGTCTATGATCTAACACTTTGATCAAAGATACTGTCGAAGAATCTTAACCAGAAGGGGTAAAAGACAGAACAGAATTCAAATTTCTAAGGGCTTCAGATTTGCTGCAGTCATAGAAGCTGGCCAAACCCCAGAAACTGTTTCCCCAAGATAATCTTTTAACTTTAAACCAAAATTGTCCCCTGAAGTAAAAACCAAACCAAACCAAAAAAATCCCAGTATTTAGGTTGTTGCAGTTGTTGTTATTATTATGTGCTGTTGAGTAACTTACAACTCATGAGTACAACAGCTCTGAACTCTGCTCTATCCTGAGCCAATCTGATCATCTGACACACCGGCCCCGATTACCCAAGTCACTGACTCAATCCACCTCATTCAGGGTCTTCCTCTCTTGTGCTGTCCCTCCACCCTTCCATGCATGATGTGCCTCTCCAGGGCTTGGTCCCTCCTTGCAACATGCCCAGAGTATGCCAGATGAAGCCTCAGAATCCTTGCCTCCAAGAAGCAGCCTGGTTTCACCCTCTCCAGGACCAACCTGTTTGTTCCCTTAGCAGCCTAAGGTACATCCAGTACTTATCTCCAGTGCCACAGCTTAAAGGCATCAATTCTCCTTATGGTTAAAAAAAAAAAAAGTCTGCCTTGAGCATTATGCACTTTTCACAATTATCTGTATGGGACCAAAATTACTACAACTCAAAATATTAGATAGATAGGAATGTTAGGAGGCAATTAATTTATGTTAACAAGACGCAACTCAGAAAAGGAGAATGAAAATAATTGTATTCAGTGTAATCAATGTTACTAAATTTTACATGTCAAAGGGAGCTCTGATGGCGTAGTGGCAAGAAGCTACACTACAATCCCAGAGGTACACTATTTGAATCCACCAGATGCTCTGCTGGAGAAGGAGGGGCAATCTCCTCCTGTACCAGTCAGATCCCATTTGATGGTACACACATAAAAAAATAATAAAATAATTTTTTTAAAATTTCACATGTCAAAATGGTAAAATTTATATATGTTTTGCTTTGTATATTATCAGTAAGAAGAAAGGAAATAAAATGGGGGGTAAGAAACCAAGTAGACCACAATTAAGAGAAATCTCAGGATATGATTGATTTTTTTTTATTTAGTTTGTATATTTTTCATTTCAATGAACATCTACAGAGATTTTGGAATTTCATTCATTCATTGTGATTGATTTTTTTTAAATTTTCTCCCTCTTATCTGTTTCACTCTTGGTTTCATTTGCACCCCAGTTGTTGTTCTTATGGGGGCTCCTGGTAACTTTTCTTGTTTTTGTTAGGACCTTTCAACTTGCCTGCCCCTGAGAGCAACCATGTGTACAACAGAACAAAATCCTGGCCAATGCCACACTATTCTCAAAATCTCTGCTGTGCTCAAGGCCCCAATTGCAGTCATCCATCTCATTCAAGATCTTCCTCTTTTTTTATGACCTTTACTCTTCCCAGCATCAAGAACTGGCCCGTCCTGATGAAATGTCTAAAGTACTTAAGATGATACGGTCTAACAACCATCATTTCTAAGGAGCATTTTTTACAGCTGCCAAAAAAAAAAAGTTCTTTTCTCATGATACCAACAAATGATACCAGATCATCTCTGATAAACTCAGCTCTTTTCTGATTGCAAATTTATAGACATGTTATAGCACACTCTCTTTGGCCAGGCCCAGATGATGTGTTTACACTCAGAGTTCAGAGTAGAGGCCATTCTGAGTTTTTAAGGACCAGCAGAGGAGGAGATAGTTTCCGAAGCAAAACGAGATGATATTCCCTACAGATTGTGAGAACAGATGCAAGGAAGTCAAATAATCAATGTCTGTTCTACTAATTCACCAGCAATTATGGAGGATTTGGAAGAACCCACTCAAAGAAACAAAAGTCTGGGTCCATAGATCTCCCCTATAAGTAAGCAGATTGCTTGCACCCTAAAGGGTCTGCTAAAATTTCAGATTCTGTTTTCTCAGGTATGCAAGGGAGAATTTTTCTTGTCTCATTTATATTCAGTATCAAAATCTTTTATTCTTAGCATGAGCTACTTAAGAAACTGTCTGTCAAGATTCCAAGATTCAATACTTATTGCCCTGCCTTGAAATTATTTGAATACAGTGAAGAATGTTCCCTAGAACCTAATTATATTTCTCAGGGGCTCATTTTCCATCCAAAACTTTATTGAGGTTTTTTTTGGGGGGGGATTTATTTGTTATATTATGTCTTGCTCTGTTTTCTTGAACCAGCACATTGGATGTTTTTGGTGAAGTCGTGGGTGAAACATCTGGAAAGGCATCTGATCAGGTTGTGTGAAGACCACGTAGAGTTTGTAATGCATCCATCACCCATATCTTTGGTTCAGCCAGGGACTTAATTCTAATCCCATTAAATCTGAATTTTTCTTTCCTGTCAAATTCGACACATTGGGTGAATTTCATTAACTAGTAATTTCATTTTGGTCAGCTTAGAAGTGGCAGGGACTAGTTGACCACCATCTATTCCTGTTGTGGTTCATTCATCTCAGTGAAAATTCTGTCCTCAAGTCTGCTCTTCTCTAGCAGAAGCTAAAAGCAAGTTTTGGAGCCTGACTCTGCCACCGAAGAGTTATGTTTTTTTGGACCCATTAACCTCTCTGCTTCTGTTTTCTCATTTGTAAAATGTCGTTGTTGCTGTTTATGTGTATGGCTACCATGGAAACAAAATTCTTACCTCTTCATATCCACCATACCTGCTGAGTTTTACTGTGTACATTCTCAGATTTACTCAACCAGGACTTTTAGAATAGGAAATGGGATGGTGATTCCTTCATTTCCCCTTGATAGAAAGAAATTATCAACTAGTAACATGATTGGCTGAGATAGTCTCACTGGCCTACGTGCACATTAGCTGGTGCTCATCCAACATCTTAATCAGCGTGGCTTGTCCTCTGCATCGCCACAGGGCACACATTGCCATTGGTTGACTTCTACCCACTCTCTGCTCTAGCTGGAATGATCTTCCAAAGTCTGTGAGGCATATATTTACAGTGATTGGTGTCCATTCAACAGCTATCCTTAGCCAGCGTCGTGCATCCTTTAGTAATACATGAGAAGAACCTTGCCTTCAAGTCAGAACCAACTCTTAGCTGACCCTTCAGTGGGTTTTCAGAGGCTGTAAATCACAAGGGAGGAGATTGCCAGTCAGTGTAGCTCCCTGTCAACCAGGCCACCTGATTATAAATCTAAATAGAAAGATAAAACATCAGAGTGGGGCAGGAGAAGGGCTGAGTGGGAAGTGTCCCCAGGCTCCTCATTCTTGGGCTTTTGTTAATCCGATTCACATGTAGAGCACTCTTGGGAATTTCTAATGGACTGCCCGGTGTCCGGGGTGGGGGGGGGTTGGGTGTTGGGTGAGTATGCTTCTTGTGACAGCCCGTATGCATTCATGAATGCCCGTAGAAACACCTCCATTTTAGGAAGTGACTTGTGAAGAACTTTGCCTTGTAAGTAACTTTGGTTCCAGGCAACCCATTAGAGATCCGTGGTTATTTACAATAAAAACATGAATACTTTTTCCAGAAAAAAAGAAATATAAAACATATAAATATAATAAATATAAATATGCATGCATTTACAAGTGCATGTGAATTAATTTGCACTCACTACCTGTCTTTAACCATCTTTCCCTTATCTAAAAGTCACACATATACATTGCTTTATTCTCAGCCAACATCTGCTCTTAACTAGTGTGGTTCACTTTCCATCAATCCATGTTGTAAGGTGCTGTCAAGTTGAGTACAACTCATAATGACCCTATGAATAACAGATCTGAACCCTGTCCCATCCTGTGCCATCCTCACAATCTCTGACACACTCAAACCCATAGCTACAGTTACTGTGTCTATCCACCTAGTTGACAGTCTTCTTAGCCCTTGCTGTCCCACATCATTTCCAAGCATTGTATCTATCCCTTTGCAAGGAATAGACTCCCTGAGCAACGTGCCCTAAGTATGTGAGATGAAGCTTTATCATCTTTGCCTCCAAGGAGAATTCTGGCTGCACCTTCTCCAAGATATATATCTATTTGTTCTTTTTGGCAGTCTGTGGGATATTTGATACTCTTCTCCAACACCGTAGCTCAAAGACATCGTTTATTCTTCTGTCATCCTTATTCATTGTCCACCTCTCAGATGCATAGCAAGTGACTAAAAAGACCATGGCCTGAATCAGATGCACCTTAGACCTCAAGCTAACATCCTTGCTTCTCAGCAATTTGGAGAGATCTCTGACTACAGACTTTCCCAGTGTTCATACATTTCCTGATCTCTTCACTGCTGGTACCAAGTGTTTTGATTGTAGATCCAAGGAAGATGAAGTTATTGACAGTTTCAATCTTTTCTCCATTTTTCCTGATGTTGCCAAAGATTTTTGTTTTCTTGACATTGCAGTGCAATTCACATTGAAGGTTACCAGTACTTTAACTTTTACAGCAAATGCTTCACCTTTTTCAGCAAGTGCTTCAAATCATCCTCGTTTTCAACAAACAAGACTGTGTCATCTACATAGTTAAGGTTATTGAGGAACTTCCCTCAAATCCTGATGCCGCATTCTTCTTTATAGGGTCCAGCTTAAAGTTGGTATTGTTGTTATTCTTGTTGTAATGTGCCGTCAAGTCACTTGCAACTCATAGCGACCCTGTGTACAAAAGCCTTGAAACCTGCTCTATCCTGTGCCAACTTTATTGTCTCTGACACGCCTAACCTCATTACCTCAGTCACTGTATCAGTCCATCTCAAAAAGGGTCTCCCTCTCTTTCTCTGTCCCTCCACCCTTGCAAGCATGATGTCCCTCTCCAAGGGTCAGTCCCTCCTTGCAACATGCCGGAAGTATGTCAGACAAAGCTTTAGAATCCTTGCCTCCAAGGAGCAGCCTGGCTTCACCCTCTCCAGAATAAACCAGCACCACAGCTCAAAGGCATCAATCCTCTTTCTATCTTCCCTAGTCATTATTCAGCTTTCTGGTGTATCTCAAACAATTACAAAGACTATGGCCTGGATCAGGCACACCTTAGTCTCCAGACTAAAATCGTTGCTCTTCTATACTCTGGAGAGGTCCCTGACAGCCAATGTGCCCTATACAATTAGTCTCTTGATTTCCTGGCTGCTGAAACCAAGAGTGTTGATTGTGGAACCAAGCAAACTAAAGCTATTAACAATCTCGGTCTCTTCACCATCCATAATGATGCTGCCAATTGGCCCAGTGGTGAGAATCTTTGTTTTCTGGATGTAAAGCTTCAATCCATATTGAAGGCTGTAGTTCTTGACCTTCTGCAGCAAGTGCTTCAGGTCCTCCTCAGTTTCAGCAAGCAGGATTGTATCATCTGCATAAGACAGGTTGTTGATGAATCTTCCTTCAATCTTGATGCCACATTCCACCTCATAGAACCCAGTGTCCCAGATGATCTCTTCTGCATATAGATTGACAGAATACATTCGAGGCATACACCCTTCCTGATTTTGAACCATACAGTGTCTCTTTGCTCTGTTCTGACTACTCCTCCTGGTCCAAGAATAGGTCTTACATAAGCACAATCAAAAGTTCTATTCCCATTATTCCCATTCTTCTCAGAGTCAGCCACAGTTTGTTGTCATCCACACAGTCAAATCCCTTTGCATAGTCAATGAAACACAGATAGATATTCCTCTGATACTTCCTGCTTTCATCCAAGATCTATGTAACATTAGCTATAATATCCGTGGCACCATGGCCTCTTCTAAACCCAGCCTGCACATCTGGCAGTTCTCTGTTGACATGCTGTTCCAGTCGTTTTTGGATAACAGCAGGCTCTTACTTGCATGTGATATTAATGATATTGTTTGATAATTTCCACACTCTGTTGGGTCACCTATTAGGTATAGAGAAAGGATATAACCCTGATGCACACCTTTCTTAATTTAAAACCATTAGTGTTCCCTTACTTTTTTCACACAAAAGCCTCTTGGTCTGGGTATAGGTTTCAGAGGAGCACAATTAGGTGTTCTGGGATTCCCATTCTTCTTAATGTTAGCATTATTTGTTATGGCCCACATAGTCAAATACCTTTGTATGGTCAATAAAACACAAATAGACACTCTTCTGGTATTCTTTGCTTTCAGCCAGGATCCATCTAATATCAGCAATGATATGCCTCATATGACAGCCTCTTCTAAATCTAGCTTGTAATCTGGGCAGTTCTCTATCTATGTACTGTTCTAGCCATTTTTGAATGATCTTTAGCAGTGCGTATTTTGCTTGCATGTGATAGTAATGATATTGTTCTATAATTTCCACGTTCTGTTCAGCGACCTTTCTTGGGAATGGAAACAAATATGCATCTCTTTCAGACAGCTGTCCTCCACATTTCCTGGTGTAGACTGGCGAAGACTTCCAGTGCTGCGTCTGTCATTTGGAGCGTGTCATTTGGTATCCCATTGATTCCTGGGGCCTTTTTTTTTTTAATTGCCTTCAGTGCAGCTTAATTCCATGAGATCTCCATTTAATCTGACTTGGCTTCTACCTACATCCATCTTTACCTACCACGGCTGATCATCCACAAATCTGTGATATATACACTTGCATAAACTAAATGTCCATGATAGTAGGAAGATTGAAGGAAGATTCATCAACAACCTATGTTATGCAGATGATACAACCCTGCTTGCTGAAACTGAGGAGGACCTGAAGTGCTTGCTGCAGAAGGTCAAGGACTACAGCCTTCAATATGGATTGAAGCTTTACATCCAGATGACAACCTCTGTTGTCCTATCTTAAACATGTCTTCACTAGAATAAAGAAGTCTTAACGCTTTCGCGAAAAGAAGAGTGATTTCGATGAAGAAGAATATTTTTCTGATCTGTGGTCCAAGAGATTGAAATCTGGTCTAATACTTACCCTAAAGATTTTTTCCCAAAAAACAAAAAAAATGTAAGAATTTTTCCAGTTTACAGGTTATGCTTTGCCTTGTTTTTTTTAGGTGAGCACTTGACCTCATCTTGCTGTTCCTGGTGATAACCTTGTAGGTCCACAGCTTTTTAAGATACACACACTTGTGCAGTGTTCTCCAGAATCTAAATAGCAGCATTGAAAACACTCTTGAAGCTTTCTAAATTGCCTTCCCTGAACGGAATTCGAAATTAAAGTTGGGTTGAGGTGCCTGTCTTTGGCTCATTAAGTCTTGCAGTGTTTTCTCCGAAATGGCAGGCCACTTGGGATGAACCAAAGAAATGTTCTTTGAAAATTTCTTGAAAATAAAATGGGCACAATTTTCAGATGATTTTTAATGATTATTTCCTGGGCATGCATATTGGAAAAAGAAGCATATTCCTGAGTCGATTAAGGAACTAGATTGGGATGGGGGAAGAAAGAAAACATATTTCTGCTTGTTTTCATTGACTTGCAGTGTATTCTGCACCGTGGTTGGGTGTTTTAAAAGTCCCAAGCAACTGTCTCATCTTTGCAAACAAAAGTACCCTGATCTAGGACAGCACTGCTGTAGGGAACCTATCCTAAGCACCAAAGAAATGTACCTTTGGAGGAAGCCTTCTGAGGAATATTTACCTACTGCAGTAGATAGAGAAGCTGCTGCTGAGGCCAAGGTGTGAATTCCCAGGCGCACAAACATTGTATGGTAGACAACCACTGAGTGTGATTTCAAAATTCAAGTCCAGTCATTGTCTCCCAGTGGCTCCACACACTCTTAAAGGGACAAATACCCTTATTGCATGCTTGATCTTGAAACAAATCCCAAGAAAAAGTTGTCCCCCAGCACTATAGGAAATTACAGCTGGAGTTCTGACCTTGGATTTTCCTTCTATGAGGCAGAGAGTATATAAAAATGGAACTTGTAAGTGGTCTTGTAAAAACCCAAATTCTCATCATAGAAGACTTATTATATGGCCATACCTGCTTCAAACGACAAACAGCACCAGAGCGTCTATATAAAAGAACTCATTCAAGCCTTAGGGTGAGGGATGTGTATGTTCACATTGGACTACCTACTAACCTAACCAGGCTTCATCTGATACCCACCAAATCAGAATTCTGAGATGTTTTTTGGAGATGTGTATAAAGAGAATACCATGCAAGTAGATTTAATGAAGAATTACCATTGAAAGACACAACCTAGAATCCTCTTGTTTACATCTGGATCCAGTGTAGTCTTTGAAGATTTGTGCTATACCCAGAATCAGTGCCTTTGAACTGTGGTGTTGATGAAGGGTATTAAGTATTCCACGGACGGCCAGAAGAACAAACAAATCTGTCTTGGGGGAAGTGAAATCAGGGTGCTCCTCAGAGGCAAGGATGGTGAGACTTTGTCTCACATATTCTGGGCATGTTGATAGGAGGGGCTGGTCCTTGGCAAAAGACGCCTTCCTGGGAAAGGTAGGGGATCAGGAAGACCGTGGAGGAGATGCCATGATGCGGTGACTGTCACAGTGGACTTTAGCATGGCAGAGGATGCTGCAAGACAGGGCAAGGTTTTCATCTGTTGGTCATAGGGTCACTTAGGAGTTTTAGTCAACTCGATGGTGGTTGTTGTTGTTTGATGCCGTCGAGCCGTAGACGATGCATAGCGACCCTATGAATGAATGGCCTGAGCACTGTTCGTACATAGAGTTTCCGGAGGCAAGCCATTTCGGAAGTGGATGCCGCTCCTGCTTCCAGGCTTGATTTAGTCGGGAAGCTGCAGCCAACACTGTCCACCATGGGTACCCGTTACCATGATGGTACCTAACAAAATAATGATCACATCCCAAATGTTTACTTCCTCTCAGTTATTCTCTATATCACAATCCCTAGAACCTAGAATGGAGAACAGCTGTTCACTGGGCAATTTTTTAAAATGTCATTGCAAATGTAAGCAGTTCTGGTCTCAGGTGAGGAAGGAGGGAGAAAATGGAGTGTTAATGCTGGTGATAGGTTAAAGAACTAAATTTATTCCCAAGGGCTCCATTCATCAAATATCACTATAGCTTTATTACATATTCACCAGAAGTCATTGCGTTTCGGTACGTTTTGCATTCCTTTACCCGGGGTTGTAAAATTCCCTCTAATAAGAAATCACGGCTGTCACATTCAGTGTGATTCAAGAGAATGACAGATGATCTGCAGCCTTGGCAATGATGTTGCTTGCTGCCCAGTACTTCACAATATGAAAGATGATTAAATGATTATAAAAGGAAATCCATGGGTACAGTTACAAGCTCCTATATCATAAATAATTTTAAAGGCAAGTAATGTACGTTTTCCATGACTTTTATTCTTTGTGTCCTGCTCCTTCTAGTGGCTCTGTGCCAAAGTGGTTCCACTCCCTCTATCATGTAAAATAACTTTTGAAAATCTCACCTGCCATACAAAACAGCATAGCCATAAAATTTGAGTCCTGTTCCTCCCTGTTCATAAGCTAGGTGCCCCAGGAGAATACCTACCTATCATGATGCACCTCACACTTATGGGGGGCAGAGAGGAATGGTTCTAGCTAATTTGTCCTTCCTATTGTTTTAGTCTCAGAATATGTGAGAGTGGCTGGTATATATTTTTATGGGTTCCCTATAATTACTTTTTCATTTCTTTATGGAATTTTTTCCGAATTGCCTGCTGGGTAATGTTTCAGTTTCGCTGTTTATATGTCATGTAATAATACAGAGTACGCCAAAGTGAAGACTTAATATGTTTGATGCCTTGGCTTTTCAAGATGGGTCACAGTAACTTCTTACCATAAATTGTTAAATAAATCCATGTTTGGGGCAAGGTAACGCGACTTTGGCAGGAAGTATGATGAGGAAAATGGTCACTTCGTTTACAGGAAAATAATGATGCTTCTGTTCAGGATTTTGAATTCTGGAAAAGAAATAAAAGTATATTATTAGGCTGGTTTCACTGGAGAAGGAAGAAAGAGAGTAATATTTATTTTAGGGAAACTGATCATGTTCTTGTAGAAGCTGGTGAGTTCCAGGTCTTTGGGCCAAACCTCAGGAGAAGGGCATTTTCAGGGACTGGCATATGCAAGGTTGGCATTCAGGGCAGCATACTGCTGGCTCTGGAGGCTGATGACTCTAAGATTGTCAGGCAGTGTAACAGACTGTGGGCTCTGGAAGCTGATGAGTCCAAGTTCAATAAGTAAGACAGGCTGCCGGTTCAGGTCTGGAGTGACAAGCCTGCTGCAAGATCCCAATTGGCAAAAGCTCTCTAGCTTTGCTAGAGCGTCCATATCTATTTATGTCTGTTTATCTATTATGAGTTGAGTCTGATTGTTGAAAGATAATGTCATTTTTCATTGCCATTATGTTGGAATCAACTCTGTCCGTTGGGTTTCTGAGATTGTGGACAGCACAGAAGAAGATTGCCCATCTTTCTCCTGTGGGGCTTCTGTTGGATCTGAACTGCCAGAGAAGTGCAGCCTTTGGTTTAGTGATGCAGTTCCCCTATATAATGGCCACCAGAGCTCCTTTGAAAAATAGCATCAGGGTGAAAAGGGAAGCAAAAATAGAAGTAAGTATAGTTTGTGGAATATCTGAACCATATTTCACTTTTTAGAAGAGTATTGATCACCTCATAAGGACTGCTAAAAAACAGCTATGTCTTGGAGAGGGTGAAGTCAGAGTGCTCCTTGGACGCAAAGACAGTAGAGCTTCATCTTACATACTTAGGCC
This sequence comes from Elephantulus edwardii, assembly GCF_000299155.1. Lineage (NCBI taxonomy): Eukaryota > Metazoa > Chordata > Mammalia > Macroscelidea > Macroscelididae > Elephantulus > Elephantulus edwardii. The sequence continues at coordinate 4,569,149 of NW_006399865.1, forward strand.
ATGTTGCTAGGGGACAGAGGGACGTCATGCTTGAGAAGGACATCATGCTGCAGAAGTGGGCTTGCGAGGATGGTGCAGGATAGGACAGATGTCATATTGATTGTTCATAGAGTTGCTGTGATCTGTACTCTACTTGATGGCACCTAACAATAACATAAGGACCCCTGGTGGTTTAGTGCCCTCCAAGCTGGACTGTGAAGAAAAAGGTTAGTGGTTTGAATCCCCAAGAGAAAGATGGGCAATCACTTTCTCCAAAGATCTACAGCCTTGTAAACTTATTGGATGGGTCATCAGAGTCAATGTGGTGACAGTGGGCTTTAGATTCTGGGTACCATCTGAAGATAAGTCAAGTGAGAAGTATACCCAGATCTTTTCTGCCTTGCTCTTCAACCCTTACGCCCATGAATCCTGGATTTGATGGGCCCCTTTCTAACTTCTCATGCCCACACATCTCCCAGTAGCCCTTCATAAATGCATTTTACATTATCAGCTGCATGACTTTATATTACAGTCACATAGTATTCTCCACCAGAGGATGAGTTTGTCTCGAGAAGGACCAGATCATATTTGCTTTGGTTTCTACACAAATAGAAAGTATTCTCTAGCAGAGTGTCTGTAGGACAGGTGGTGCTCAGCAGTGGTGGATGGACGTCTGCTGAAACTGAAGAATGAACATTGTTTATGTCGACAGAAATCCCCCCCCACCTCAAATATTATTGCTATCATTCTCTGGCAGTGATTTTCAAAGTGCAGGTTCAGGCTTGTTACTAAGTTATGAAGTCAGTTTAAGTGGGTTGCAGCTGCATTTTATAGTGCATTTGAAGAGAAGTAGGAAAGGAAATGTCTGAGCACATCTCACTGAAAGGACTATAGGACTATAAGGGTATTGTCTAAGTTGGAGTCCCTGGGTGATGCAAATGGTTAATAACCAGAAGTCTCACACTTCAGAGTCATCCAGAGATGCCTAAAGAAAGGCCTAGTGAATTACTTTTTTTAAAAAAAAATCAGCCTCTCCAAACCCTTTGGAGCATACCCTTCCTCTGACACACATGGAGCCATCAGTTGGAATAGACTAGATAGCGACTAACTCAGCTGGTTATTGTTTCATAGATTTCAATGTGTGGTGCAACTCTTGTGTGTGTATGTGTATATTACATGTATATATGTATGCTCACAAATATCTATGTTTATTGAGATATTGATGTGTTTATACAAGCACAGGTTGTGTGTGTGTGGTTGTACTGGGTTGAAACTGAAAATGTACATCTTTTATGAGCTGTCCTGAATGCACATCATAGAGACTACAAGCATAGAGACTTGCGTTCACTGGGAAAGAAGGCAGGGAAATGCTCTCAGCCGTAGAGAGGTTATTGATGTCCTGCAGTGCAGACATTCGAACATAACCTTCTGGACTATAGAGGAGTGGCAGTGATTGTGAACTAGAACTGGGATTCCATATATGCATCGAGTTTCTCATTTGCAGTTGAGCAGAGAGTCTTGAGTCAGCTGATGTAAACCAGAATCCCTGCCTGAGAGCCTACTGGCTCAGTGGATTTGGGCAAGTTAATAAATCTAAGTCTTGTTCTCTTGTCACTGAAAGTAGGCTGCCTCCTAAATTTGCTGTGGGGGATTAAATGTGATGATGAGGTTACATGTGTAGTGCAGTGCTGGCATTTCCACATAGTGCCTGCCAGTTAGTATAATAATTTTAGTACTAATAAGTCACACTGGAGAGCAGATGAAAGGCACCCAAGCGTCGAGGACTCTCCTTCATAGGGTTGCTATGAGTGGCCTGCGACTCGACGGCACTTAACAACAACAAGAAGTCACAGGCAGTTTCTGGGATACAAACATCCAGCTTAAAGACAACTGGTACTTGCTTTCTAATCTTATACATTTGCCCTCATTTTGAAACAAGTGAACCAACCTCCACTCACAACCAATTCTTGATCACAGCCACTTTGACTCGCTACATGTGCAGCTAAATCATCGAAAAGGCTTTGAGGCCTTTCTGGCACAACAGTAAGGCTAAATAACAACCATATGCACCACTGTTGACTGACCTACAAATTTGACTTAATAACATAATTAGGAAGAGAGCTTGGCTTTAGTGTGGTGCTTACATTTGAATAATAGTCGTATTAGCAGGTCTTACTTGTATGTGTGTGGATATTATCTTTTCACTGACTTCATTGAACTTCACGATAGGTTTTGAGTACCTTCGCACCTGAGGCCTTCAGTCTTCCAGCACCACGTCAGATAATGTTCCATTGCTATCAGTGGCCCTTTAAAGGGCCCGTTATTTCAGCAGTGGATGGTCTGCCTGGCTTCCTAATTTATCTCAGTCTGGAAGTTCCTTGAAACCTATCCACCATGGGTGATCCTACTGGTGTTGGAAATGCTGATGGCATAGCTCCCAGCATCACAGCAATACCCAAATCCCCACATTTCCACAGACTGACAGATGAGTGCTGAAGCTACCCCAGAGTGCTGTTGAAAGATATTAAAAGTATTAGCAGAAATATTTAGACCTGAATCTGCCACACAGTCGTCACCATGTAAGTTATTGTTAGCTGTTGGGCTCTAAAGAACATCCTGTCAGTCTCCTGGAAGTATTTCTGGGGTTCAGGTGTCGTTTCAAAGACGTGTATAAGGAATATGACATTGAACAGATAGTTTGAGTAGAGAATGGCATATGCTTTAGCCTGAGACTTTGAATAAATGAGCACACAACCTACAATGTATTTCATGGAGATCTTTGCTGGACACTCACCAAATTAAAACATCACCATCCTTTCCTGTCCAGGTTATGCTGTGCCAGGTGTTTCTTTGCCCCTGTATAAACATAACTCTAAGCATCATGAACAAGTGACATTTGCTGAATGGTACATAAAATTCTAAAACTCAGGAAAACAGTTTTCTCACACACCACCTTAATTCAAAGAATCTAGCAGTTTGGACTTTGTCCTTTAGCTGAAAATGAAATGGTCACGAATTGTTCTTTCTTTACTAGAGAACTTGCCCCTAAAGGTATGAATCTTCTCTGAGAACAGTTTGAATGAGCTGCGCCTCCTTTGCCTGCTTAAGCAATTGTATCACATTTTGAAATGCACCCAAGATTTCTGGGCACATTTCTCTAACTGGGGCTCAGAGTCCTGCCGCGGCACCACTGTGACCAGCCTCCGTGCCACTGGATGCCATATGACATGGACATCTGTGATGATTTCATTAACCGCCCTTTGTTATTCCTGCATCGGGAGCGAGAAGAGGTGGTAGTCTTTACCAACAGGTGTTTTGAAACTTGACCTGGAAGAAAAAGTGGCATGGCAGCAGGTGACTCAGTGTGCGTGAAGATGGCAGTGCCAGCAGCACGGGATGGATGTGGCAAACCCACTGCCATCGGGTCAGAATGACTCATAGTGACTTCTAGGACATCACCGAAAGGCCCCACCAGAGTTTGAAGGCTGGGATTGTTGACTGAAGCTGACTGGCATATCTTTCTACCGTGGAGCAGCTGCTGGTTCAAATCCGTGACCTTTGTGATTACCAGCCTAGTGATTTAACCCCTGGAACTTTGTGTGATCACTTACCCTTCACCTTGACAATGGAGCATGGCAAAGAATTAACCTCCCTGCCATCTGATTCTGCTCTGTCTTAGCGAGGGTTCTCTCACCGAGTAAAACCAGTGACGCGTAGGCAGACAGAGATTCACTTCATGGAAATGACTCACTGGTATACAGATTAATCCAAACTGAATACAGTTATACTAACACTGTGGGAAGGAGCTCTGGTAACCTAGTCCTTAGAGAGTTTTGCTGCGAATCTGAAAGTGGGACCTTTGGTTATTGGAATCAACCAGCCGCTCTTCCAGAGAAATACAGGCAGCCTCCTCCCTTGTCGTGGTGGTGGTCTTGTTGATGGCCTTTGAGTCAAGCACGACGAAAGGCCTGAAGCCCCTCTACAACTATTGACATTTCTCAAAGTTCATAGAGTTTCCAGAGGCATGTTATTTAGGAAGTGGATGCCACTACTGCTTCCAAACCTATACACAGCCTCCAAAAACCTGCTGAAAGGACAGCTATGAGTCAGTTTGGAATTGACAGCAATGAAAAAAAAAATACCGTGGAAGTGGTCTACTCTATAATTTCTCTGCTTAATTCTAAACCTTTCTGGGCTCAAAAGACACCCAGTAAGGAGCCATCAGGAAGACACTACCTGACAGTTCGACTCTGTCATATGGGCCCCTGTGAGTCAGATTCCCTCGATGGCACCCAGCAACAACCAAGGGGGGGAAAGATCATTATCACTGTGGCATGTTCCATTTCCCCTCCCAATCTGTCCCATTTTTAATTCAGCCAGAAAGACACAGGCAGGATCTTTATTATTTAGCTCTTGTGACTAGGCCTACTGGTGACTGTTAGTATTTGTATTTCCTAACCAATGTCTGTCGATATTTACTGTGTACCTGAATCACGTGGGATTTCATTATAATACAAGTTCTGGCGAAGTAAGCCTAGTGAGGCCTGGGACTCTGCATTTCTCCAAAGCTCCCAGGTGATACCAGTGTCACTGGTCCGTGCAAAGGCCTCACTTGTATAGCAAGGTCTTAGACTCACACGCATTGATCCGACTTCTTCCATCTGCTGCCTGACAATGATGCTTCTCCCCTCATAAAGTGGAAAGTTTATTACTGACCCTTGGAGATTAAACGACATTACTCGGACTCAGAGTCGCTAACTAACCCCAAGTGGGCGCCTATTATGGTTTGAATTCCCCAGCTGCTCCTTGGGAGAAAGATGGACAGTTGTCTCTTGTGTGATTTACAGACTCAGAAACCCTATTAGAGGATCAGCTAAGGATTGGTACCCACTCGATGGCAGTGAAAGAGAGAGACTCAATTAAAGGGGAACAAACTGACTGTTTAGAGGTTAACACATAGACATCTTTCAGTTAAAAACAAAACAACTAGAAAAGATGACAGTAAGGTCCACAAAGAAATCAATTGAGTTTGAATGAATATTGAGGGTTTATCAATTAAGGTTCAGCATCATAGGACATTGGTGGCTAAAAGTTGTATCTAAAATGCTTTAGATTGTTTTTAGGTACTTTTTGGGATTGCAGCATAGCGTCTTACCACTAGGCCATGAGAACTCCCCTTGCTTCTAGGTACTTTTTATTGTTTGCAGGTACTTAGACAGATATGGGAGTTGTATTCCTTACCCCACGTTTTTCTACCTTTTGGGTCCTTCATTCTTGACACAGAGATTAACTCGAGTTTGTTGATGATATTTCTTACCCAGTATGAGAGAGAACGGGAGAATTTTAGTTGAATTCTCTAATTCCAGACCCCAATTCTCTGTAACATTCTTTGACACAATAGGGTAGACAATTTACATTTCAAGGGGGGAAAGAAACAGATGTGCGTGTGTGTGTGTGTGTGTGTGTGTGTGTGTGTGTGTTGGTTCTGAATGTTTTTGGTGTTGGGAAGCTGGGAACCATGAGGCTCTCTGCTTCCAAGTCACAAGCTTGAGCAGTAGAAACAGTAATCAGAGGTCTAAGGACCCCATCTCTGTTAACTGTCTCCTCCTGCAGGCAGTATGTCCCAGCCCACCTCTCAGCCAGTGTTTCGAGTAGTGTCCAGTGTATAGTCTAGCAGTGATAAATTCGTGCATGTAGATTTGCTCCCCCCCCCCCAGCAATTTCACTTCTCAAATTCTGTCCACAGCACTAATTAAACAGGTCTGTCATTTTGTTTAAAGCATTGTTCATGGTAGCACAATGTTAGACATGTCAAAGGAAAAAAAAATGGAAAGAGTTGCAATGTAAGTGACAACAAGGAGTAAGGGAGAGGAAGGAAGGAACATTACAATGGCAGAAGGAGACCACGCAGAGGGAGACCACCACTGTAGGGGAAGAACACCCAGGGCTGCCACTGAATGCCCCCTAACTGGAGCACAAGACTCTGGGTGTCTACAAAGAAAGTTAAAGAGCCCTGGGTGAAGAAGCCTTCAGTTATGACCAGTTTTTTCAGACTGTTTCCTTTTTTATGGTAGGACTGCTGGGCTTTTAGAAGACCCAAGGAGAAAGGAGAAATGAAAGTTACTCAAATAGATGAACTTTTTGCATTGAGCCCTGCTGTTTTCCGGAACAGTGTTTTCTTCGGTGAAGGGCCTGGGTAAAAGTAAACTTTGATCATCAACCCTCTAAATATCCATCAATAAAGGACTTTACACATCTCTACCAGCCGCCTCTACTAATAAAGGACCATTGCAAAAGAAGAGGGCTCTGAATGAGGTGGATTGACAAAGTGCCTCTAACGGGTTCAGACACTGAATAAGGATGGTGAAGATGCCTAGGGACTGGGGAGGGTATTAGTCTGTCTTGTTTAGGGTCCTTTTGAGTCAGAAGTTGGGTCCTTTTGCACCAAACAGCAAAACTGCTAAAAATTATGGAGAACAGAAGCATAATATCTTGTTAAAAGAACAAAGAGTAAAATTCTAAGAAGTAGTTATTGTGGAGTCTCATCCTGACAAATAAATAAATCTTGTGAGTATTTTTAAAGGATAATTTTCAAACCAAGACTGAAATCATGCCTCAGACATATATCAAATGGAACCAGGCTAAAGATTTTCTTTACCTCATCATCAATGGGGGAACTAGGAAAATGTAGTAACTCAAAGGAGAGTGAAAGGGCAGACTCATTTTTAGATCAAGGATATTTTAAGTGCTTTTCAATAATTGTCTAACTTATATCTTCCACATTTGAGGAATGAATTGCAATAAAATTCATTTTTTGTCTTCTGATAAGCATTATTTAACGTTACTATCAGTTTTCCAGATCTTCTCAGGTGTCTGTGAATGAGTCCTGTCTCATAGCAACCCTGTAGAGAGCATAAAGAAACAGTATTCTGACTCGTGCCTTCACCACAGTTGTTGCTATATTTGAGCCTAATCTTCTAGCTAGTGTGTCACTCCATCTAGTTAAAGGTGTTGCTCTTTTTTTTTTTACTTTAATATACCTTTTAAAAAAATTGGTTTGCTTATGAAGTTTGTGGACATCATGTTTCACACTGTTCTTCATTCACATTGTGTTTCTTTCATCCAGTAATTTTCATGCACTATATTTTATAAAATTAATCACAATTGGGCCTTGCCCATCATTATCCAGTCTTTTCAGGTCCCCCGTCTGGATCCTTCCTATTTCTTTCACCCCCCTCCCTCTACCCACCAAAAACTGTACAATCCTATGGTTTCAACCATACCCATCCTCACCCATGTGCTCCCACCCCTTTCCTTCTTGGGTTTCCCATACAGGTTTTACTAGTTATCCTTCCATTTCTACAATAATGGCCTTATGCAGCATTTGCCCCTATGAAATTGAGTTAGTTCATTCAGCATAATGCTCTCCAACCTCTCTCAAGTTATGGATTATTTTTTTTTAATTGTTGCTCCTGAGTGCTGCATAGTATTCCATTGTATGAATGAGCCACAATTTCTCAATCCACTCAATTGTGGTTGGATATTTGGGCTGTTTCCATGTTCTTGGGATAATGAATAACTCTGCTATGAGCATTGATGTACAGATCTCCATATGTGTCTCAGTTCTAATTTCCTTGGGGGATATTCCTAGTAGCTGCTTCATACGGAGTTTCTCTGTTCGCCTTTTTGAGGAAATGCCAAACTGTCTTTCAGAGTGGTTGTACAATTTACAATCCCACCGAATGTGTATGAGACTTTCCACATCTCCACATCCTCTCCCACAATTACTTACTGTCTTATTAAACTTTGCCACTGCTACTGGAGTTATATGGTATCTCATTGTGGTTTAGATTTGCATGTCTCTTTATTGCCAGGAAGTTTTGAGCATTTTCTGTAGGCCACCTGAATGGAAAGTCTTTCCATGTCTTTTACCCATTTTTAAATTGGGTTATCAGTAGAAGGGTGTGTTCTAAGTGTTATATCCACAAAGCACACTTTTCCTTTAAAGCCTAATTCCCGCCCCCCCCCCCATTTGTATGCATGTATATGTAAAAGTCTGGTGTGGTAACAATTGTTATTTATGGATGGTGAGCTTTTTGTATTGTTTTTGTCCTTTCCTTCATGTTTGTCTGTGCTTCCACAGTCTTTCTGACAGAACATGTAACATATGTGTGTGCCTAACTTGATACTGTGATTTGAATGATATTTTACCGAGCAAAATGGATTTTCTGTGCAAGAGTACGAACACATTTTGATTCAAGACAATGATTGCAGCTTCCACAATATAAAAGCAGTCTGCCCACTTCCTCCCTGTATTTAGTGCTTCCCTTTGTCCTTTCCTGCCCCTCCCTCCCTTCTGAACTTAGATTTAGTCACACACCCCCCCTATGAAATCAAGGAAAAACAAACAAAATCCAAAACAAAACCTACTTTCATTGAAAAATCAATGACAAAGCCCCCTCTCATGTTTTTGGTCAGTCCTTCACCAATATGAATAATCCTTGCTGCCTTAGGGTATCCTGATTAAGATGAGGTAGGGGACCTTACAAACCTGCTATTTCCCTTGAGTTCCCCTGTTGATTCCTTAGTAGTCGGCTCTGAAATATCCCCACTTAATAAGAGCTGGTGCTGAAACCAAAGTGTGTTAGCATGTTAGAGGTGCTTTAGCTTTAACATTCAATACATGAAGTGCCAAGAAGTTGAGAATATTTTCTGGGCCTTTTCTAAATTTTTTTTTTTTAAATTTTGTGGAATCCGGGAGAAACCTCACTTACTAATGAGCAGCTCCTGGATAGGAGAGGGGACAGGAACAAGTGGCTCTGGGTGGTGTATCAGAAAGGAAGGTACTTCCCATGAGTGCATGTGATGACAGTTATTAATGAAGGATTCTTTTAGAGTTCATGCATCACCTCACCGCCCCACCTTGTTAATAGACATATTTATAGAAGTGGCTTGAAAGGAAAACAGCTGATTTTCTCCCCTGTATAACAGTCATGGAGAGCATACACATTTGGTTGGCTTCTATATTCTAGAAGTATTTGCCTAGGTAGGTACCAATATTGTCTAGAGATTGGTTATCTTGGTTCTGGGAATTGTGCATGTGTATGTACATATATTTCCTTTAATGCCATTATCCTCCTGGAGAGCATTCACAATCTACAACTTCTTTTGGGTGCAAGTTTTACTTCTAATGTTCATCCTGACTGATGACAGATTTTCCAGAGAAGCTGGCCCACACATACAATATGCATTTTATTGTCAGTGTTTATGGAATGTTCTAGACAGCCCTGAAAGGTTATTTTAACAGTCTGCTGTATCAAGATGATTAAGAACGCAACACTTTGGGTTAACTCAGAGCTATGGGTCCGTTGGTGCTAAAGCAGAACTGTGTATTTATATTGTGCTATGAAATAATTTCACCTGTAAGAAACAGTTCTGTGTGGAGGTGGGGTGGTTTGTGGGTACCTTTCAAGTTTCATTTGGAAGTTTTCATTTCAAAATCAGCACATCTTCTGTAAGGAAGACATTCTTTCCACGGTGCTCAGGGTCTCAGCCCCTTGGGAAGGATTAACCTTGCAGTAAAGAAAATTGAAGACAAGTTTAGTCTTCAGGGAGCCCACTGTATGATACTCTCTTTTCTTCTGTAGGATTTCTCCATTTCTTTGGTATCTGTGCCCACATCCTATTGCTTTATCTGCATATTAGTCAGTCTTGAGTAAGATAACCAGGAACAATTGTAGGCACATTGAACAGGAAAGGATGTGACCTACTAGCATGAAGTTGATAGATTTAGATGGTGACAGTCAGGGACCTCTTGCTGATTTGGAGAACTGAGAAATGCTGGAAAGGTGGGCATGTACTGCTGAGGATCCTAGCAGCAGAAAGATGCCTGGTCTTCATCAGCACAATTCTGCATAGATGTGTTGGCCCCTCCCGCTACTGCCAGTGAATAGTGTCTTCTCTTTCTCTTTCCCTGCTAGATCCTCTGTATAGGAACTTCATTTAGCCAGCTGGGAACTCTGCTGCGAAGAGAGCTGTAATTTCTAAGTGCGTTTACAATTGGTTCAGCTAATAGCTTGTTACTAAAAGATAGAGGTCAACAATTTCTGAAGTGTTTGATCTGCTGTCCCACTCCATCAATTCCGATATCATCTGTTCTTTTCTGTTCAGTCCACCCCATTCTTCTATGTTCCTTAGATTATATGGTTCACTGGAAGATATCACAGAAACTCAAACTCATCAAAGAAATGAATCATGCGACTGTGGGTGATGCCAGCTGGTGTTGCAGAGACTGGTGAGGGATGGGCCAGGATCCTGCAGACTGTCAGTTGTGATACAGTTAGAAGCTATGTTCCAAGAGAGCAAGGATCCCAAAAGAGAGTGAACACTGAGCTTTGATGAGCTTATATAGACCTCTAGTAGGATAGAGGTTGTGTATCACCCTAGTCCTATGTCCTTAATACAATAAAAACTTCATCACAAAATGGCCTCTAGAAGGGTTGGGCTTAATCCTATCTCTTTAATAAAAGAAATATTTCATCATAAAATGAGAGGCTGTAGAATGAAGGGCCACTTCAATTCATTGTCCTACAGGAAGTTTTCAGCCCATTTGATAGGGGAGAATATTGAAAAGCAATGATGAGACTAAATACAAGAGATGATATTCTACTTCTGACCTTCATGCCTTTCCACTCACAAAAAAGTAAACAAAAATACTCCCTTTTTAGAAAGATTCTGGAGATTTATTCATTCACACCAAGGTATTAATGACTGCTTATATAAAGTGATTGTTCTTTTAGGACTGTTTGAACTTTCATAACACCCAAGACTCACTTCATAGAAATGAATTATTTAAATAGAAACTTGGTTTATTGAGGAGTACTCAAGACTGCCAAAAGAACCAACAAATATTTCCTGTAGAAAGTGCAATCAGGATGCTCCTTTAGAGGCAAGGTTAGTGGAACTTGGTCTCATACATTTTGATCATGCTGGAAAAGGTGGAGAGACCAGAGAGAGAGCAGAGCCTCGACAAGACGGATTGACACAGTGACTGTAAAAATGGCCTCAAGTATGTCAGAGGTGATGAGGACGGCACAGAGCAAGGTTCAGATCCTTTGTTCTTTGGCTCTCTATGAGTTGTTCTCAACTTGATGGTACTTAACAACAACAATACTGATAAGGTAATAGAATTAAAATCCCAGTCTACTCTCAACTCTGACAACTTCTCCCCACAACAGAAAAAAAAGGAATTTTCTGTGATTGAAGAATTACTGAAATCAGAATAGGATGTATCATAGGAAGCTAAAGAGATTGCAATCAGAAAGGAATGTGACCCTTTACTTAGCTTATTTGGTGGTGCCCTTCACTTTTTTTTTGGAAATAGAATTGCTAACTTCCTAGTATCTTTCTGGCTGGCCATGGGCCTGAGGGATTATATTTTGATCCCTTGTTACTATATTTTGAAGGAACATTCTTCTAAGTCAGGCAGCACTCTGGTCAATTTGCTGTGCTGAGGTAATCTGGGTTTGCTGTGACACTGAACCTGGTGCCAGTGGAGTCTCAAATGCCATAATGGAACAACTGTGCCATAGGTGTGCCAGACACCATAATGGCTACCCATCATGGGCAGTGTTTGGTGGAGCTCCCAGATTGATTCAAGTTTGGAAGCAGGAGTGGCATCCACTTCCTAAACCACATGCCTCTGGAAACTCTATGAACCTGAAGAAATGATGATAATTGTAGAAGGGCTTCTGGCCTTTGTTCATAGGGTTGCTATGAGTAGTGCTTGACTCGATGGCAATCAACAACAACAATCTCCTTGGAGGGAAGGAGAAGTGGGGAGGTAACCTCCTTGTTTACATAGGTTTCCAAGGGCAGAGAAAGAATGTACAATCACATTAAAGTGTTATGTGCTGGTTTGCTAACCAAATGGTTAGTAGTTCAAATCTGCCAAGTGCTCTGAAGGAGAAGGAAGAGACAGTCCTCCTCTATTGAGATCTCTGTTCTCAGAGACTTGATGGAGGATCGCCAAGAGTTGGAATGTCCTCAGTTGTAGTGAGTTTAGTTTTTGTTTGTGGTAGTCAATTGTGAAGGAACCAGGAAGAAGGGGAACCTCATCAATTGTTTTCATCTGAGAGAATGAACACCTCTTATTTTCAGTTTGTCTTAGTCCTTACAAGCAAAAGGAAAAATGAGATATCTTGTTTTCTATTAATTTGGCTTATTCTTTGTGAAAGGGATAGCCTTTGGTTTTGTCTCTTTGATGTTTAAGTTGTTCCTAGGTGCCTTTGAGTAGACTATGACCCAGAGACATCCTATGAGTAACAGATCTGATCCTTGCCCTATCCTATACCATCCTATTCATCTTTTATATGCTCGAGCCCATTGCCACAGTTAGTGTGTTGATCCATCTTGTAGAGACTCTTCCTCTCTTTACCTGACCTTTTCAAGCATGATGTCTTTTTCCAAGGTCTTGCCCCTCCTAACAACATACCGAAAGTGTGAAATGAAGTTTTATTCTTGCCTCTAAGGAGCACCCTGATTGCACCTTCTCAAGACATATTTGTTCTTGACAGTCTATGGAATACTCACTAGTCTTCTCCAACATCTAGACTCATAGGCGTCAACTCTTCTGTCATCCTAACTCATTGCCCAACTTTCAAATGCATAGGGAAATAATTGAATAGACTATGATTTGAAGCAAGTGCACTTTAGTCTCTAAACTGACATTGCTGCTCCTCAGCACTTTGGAGAGGTCTTTCATAGCAGATTTTTCTCAATGCAACACATCTTTTGCTTTCTTTGGTCTAGTCTGTTTGGGGTTTGCTAAGCTTCTTGAATGTGGATTTCTTCATTCTTCATAATGCCTGGGAAGTTTTCTTTTCGTTCCTCTTCCACAATTTTCTCAGAGCTTTCCCTGCCCCCTTTATGTTCTGGGAGTTTGATCATATGTATGATTCTGATGTTTTCTTCATTTTCATTCCATCTCCTCTCTGTTTTTTTCTTCTAGTGTGTTCTTATTGAGGTTCTTGTCTTCTAGCTCACTGACTCTTTCTTTCTCCCCCCCCCCTTATTTTTTGTCCCTCCAGGATGTTGGAAATCTCTACCATCTCAGTCTTGATATTCTTGATTGTGTTTTCATGCATTTCTGTTAATTCCATACTGTGTTGGCTGTACCCTCTCTGTCTTGTGTTGATTTTTTTTTAATTTCTTCTACCTTTTTATGTCTAGTGTCAATTCTTCCTTCTATATTTTGCATTTTCTTCAGTAGTTGTTCATGTTCCTTCATGTCAGTATAGTTCTTTGGGCTCCCTGTCTCTGGAATATTCACTTTATTTATGCCTTCCATTCTTGCTTCCTTCTTTCTTAGCTATTCATATAACTCTGTGCTAATATATTTCTTCTCCTTCTATATCTCTGGAGTGTTCACTGAGTCTGCAATATGCTCTGCATTTTTAGAGGAAGGCTTATTTTGGATTTTCACAATGTTTGAAGCTGCCTGCTGCTTTCTGAACATTACATGAAGTTTTTCTTAGTATGTGTTAGTTTGTTTCTGTTGTGTCTGAGTAAATTGTTGGCAGTTCTTTATTTTATGATGTTCTTTATTAGTTGCAGACTTGTACTAAGGATGTTGATTGTGAATACAGCAATTTTAAATTATTAACAATTTCCGTTTTCTCTCTATCATTATGTTGCCTAATGACCCAGTGATGAGGAATTTTTGTTTTCTTAATGTTGAGATGCTATCCATATAGAAGGCTGTGAGGTGTTTTTTTTATCCTCTGCTGCAAATGCTTCAAGTCCTTCTTACTTTAAGCAAGCAAGGTTGTGTCATCTGCATAACACAGGTTGTTGTTGAATCTTCCTCCAATCCTGATGCCACATAATAAAGTCCAACTTCTTGAACAATTTGCTCTGCATACAGACTGAATAGATAAGGAGAAAATATATAGTCCTGACACATATCTTTCTGTATTTTAAACCATGCAGTGTTCCCTTGCTATGTTCAGAAAACAGGTTCTTGATCTATGTATAGGTTTCATATGAGAATTATTAAGTGTTCTGGGATTATTAATTTTTTTCTTGTTAGTCATAATTTCTTATAGTTCACACAGTCAATCAAAATGTCTTTGCATAATCAACAGACATCCTTATTCTATTCATCCTGTTTAATTGAGGCATAGTACCAGGAGTTTTTCATGAAAAGAAAAAAGGGAGTGTTTACACCACAGGAGACAACTGGCATTTGGTATTGTCTGGAGGATTTTTGGTTGTCACAACTTGGGGAGAAGGGATGCTGCTGGTATGTAATGGATAGAGGTCAGGGATGCTGCTCAGGATCCTATAATGCACAAGTTAGCCTCTCATAATAAAGAGCAACCCAGCTTATTGAGCTGAGAAATTCTGCTCTTCTACTATTTATGATTGGAAGGGATGAGATAGATCTTTATTATTATGACCCTTTGTCTGGCTAGTGGCATTGGGGGTAATACATTGGGCTTCTCAATCTTCCAGTAAAGAATTAAAATTTGAAAACCTACAGGAAGATCGCTTTGAGTTGGAGTACACTCACTGATGCTGGGTTTGTTTTATGGATTTAAAAATTATTTTTGTTTGTGGCTTGTGCATCTTGATCTTGGACTCTTGCTGTACTTCCTGCCCTCAGGTCATTTTTAAGCTTCCTTCTTACCCTCAAGTCCAGAACAGAGGTATTGGCAATGCCTCCCTTCCCTGTAAATCATTCCTCAAGTCTTTCCATTCTGCAGTCCCCTCCATTTCAAAATTCTTTTCTTCTCAAAGTCTTGAAACAGTCAGCTCTCTAGAGTCTCAACACATGTCTAGAAAGCCTGCCCTCTTAGCTTCCCTTTATTGCTCTCCTCCCCACCCTTTTCTTTGCCAAATGGCCTGGATCTTGACATTTCCAACGTGCTCATCTTTTCCACAGCAGCTTCTTGGATTCATGGGAGCAAAGCTGATGGCTCCCCAAGTCCCACTCTAATCACTTACATACACTTGCCCCCAAGCCCAGGGTACTTATCCTTAATTCGCACATGTTGTAAATTGCCCCCATTCATGAATTGGGATAATGAGTTTAGTTCTTTGTTCATTTGCTTAATGCCTGAGAAATCACATCTCTGGGTCATCATGGAATGTAAATTTTTAAAGGGCAAACCCAGGGTTTTCCTAATGCTTTTTAAACAGCCTGGACTGCAAAGCCAGGGAGAATTAGATGTTACAAAGAAGCGTGTTGAGGATGAAGGTGGTGACAACCCAAACCTGACTGGGACTTTGGAAGCCTGCTTCTGGCTCTGTACAGACTGTGCTATCCAACATGATATCGACCCAATTCCCAGAGATTCCCAGAGAGGAAAATATCACTACTGGTTCCTGTGATTGACTACTCTTATGAAATGCCTTTCTGAATCTAGCCTAAATCTCCTACCTCTTAAGGAATCAACATTGTATAAAAATATATAGTCATAAATGGGGAAATGTGAGGGAAGACTTTCTTTATATATGAGGAATTTATACAGTACAATTTTCCTCCTCTATGTTAAGAGGATTTTTTCTTTTTATCTGAAGAAAGTGCTAAGCTAGGGCTTTTGGCCAGGGGATTGGAATTTGGGTTAAATGAGGAGCTTGAAAAGATGATAGATTATCTGAGGTAGGGAAAAGAGTAGAATTCTTTCTGTGCACGCAATGGGTGTTTCTGTGCTGCCGACTTTGAATGTCTGTAAATCTCTTTTAAGATGACTCATATTAGAGTGTTGATTTCTTTAAAGGCACCCTCTCACCTTCTGTATTAAAATGCTGCATTGCATTGTTTGCTTCATAACTTCCTACAGGCATCTGTTAAATTATGCAACTTCACAGGGCAATTCTGTCTACCTCAGCATTACCCCTTCCGTGGCAGAAACGAATTTCCCCGATTTGTGCAATTTATTCAGCAAACAAGGATTGAGTCTCTCTTGTGTGTCTAGGTATCACGTGGCTCATTATAGATTCTGAGAAGGAGAGGCCATCTTGACCTGCAAGGGGTTTTGGAGTCAAGCAGGGAATTTAGACAATAAGGAAGTTCCAGAAAGGGCTATAGATCCTGTGATCATGGTATGCACACGATAACATAGGTAGCATGTTACATCTAACTTCCTATGAAGTGTGTACCTTTCTAGCAGAGCCTCTTGTCACATCTGGTCTTTGCCACTGTGTTGGTTACTCTGAGCTTCAGAAGCTGCCCTGGAACCTGGAACCTGGAAAGAAACCATATTTGCTTTTACGGTGGTTGTGGTGCTTGAGAGAGCTCAGGGTGGTGAATTTGAATCTCCCAGCTGCTCCATGGTAGTAAGGGACAATATCTTCCCATATGGAGGGTCAGCCATGGGTAGGTTCTGATTTGATGGTACATAGCAACAACCATCGCTACAACCACAGAAATGAGATAATAAGGGTGAAAGATGCTAAACAAAAAATATCTAGTACATGGCAGATACCTAATCACTGTTATTTGTATTTCCCCCTTAAAATGGTTCAAGAGTATTCTAAGGGACAGGTCTTTGCCTTTCTGTTTATGAGTGTGACCACCTAGCATGAAGCATGGTGCAAAACTTGTACAGAGTGCTCTCTGTGAGTGGGAGCTGGTTTCACAGCGCCTAACAACCACCACCACCACCACCACCCATTCTGAGGACTGTGCTCCTAGATTTGGAGATGTTTCCAAGTCATGAGACAGAGCCCTCCTTAATGCCTCAGATTCACTTTCCCAGCTACTTTTGTGACTGGCAGTACCTGGCCTTGAATTAGTGACTTGTGGCTTAGGGAAACAGAGTTCTCGTGGAGACTATTCTGATGACAGATCCCAGCAGCAGCAGCAGCACCACCACCACCAGCAGCACAGTGACCCATCTCTCGAGCTCTCAGTCACTTTAAGTCTAGCATTGGCAGCTCAGGTCCACTCCGGGTGGTGTCCATGGTGCAAGCTTCAGAGGGGGTCCTCAGTGGCAGTGGCACCTGTAATGTTCAGATCTAGGGGACGATTTGCAGTGTTGATCCAGGCGTGACACCTCCAACCCTGGTTCCCGTGGCCTCTCTGAACAGCATTCTGCCCTGTAGACTATCCTTTCATTAATCCCACATGAACATGTACAGAAGCCCTGGTGTTGCGATGGTTAAAGCACATAGCTGCCAAGAAGCTAAGCAAAAGGTCAGAGGTTCCATTGCTCAGGAGAAAGATGTGACAGTTGGCTTCTATAAAAATTACATCCTTGGAAACTATAGACAACTCTGCTTTGTCCTACAGGGTCGTGTACAGCAGGGCATTCAGGAGGTCTGGAGCTTGAACAGTGAAACCTGTGAGAACTGTAACTCAAGGAGGCCGTCTTGCTTTTTCTAGGTCTCAGTTTTTTCCTCTTTTGAAAGGATATGGTTTTACCAATTCTTTATAACTTCCTGTTAGTAGAAAAGGAGCTCTGATGGCTTAGTTCTGACTCAACAGCACAAAACGACCTTAGTAGAGAATATTTAGAGCTTCCTCCTCTGGCAAGTGTTTACCTTGCACAAATTCCAGCTTTGGTGGTTTTTAATGGATTATCTTTCCTTTTCCTTTTATTTTATCTTTTCCTGCATTATGTTTCTGTTGTTCATCAATTGAACTTCTGACTGACACAGGTAGTATTATAAATATCACAAGAGTACCTGGGTGATATAGTTTACTAACCAACCATAAGGTTGGTGGTTTGGACCCATCCAGAAGCACCTTGGAGACTTAACTAGATGGTCTCTTCCAAAAGGGCACAGCCTTGAAACCATATGGCACAATTCTGCTACGTATACATGGAGGCAATGGGTAAGAATTGTCTGCCGACAGCCATAATGAGCATTTTTATTACACAACAATGCCTTATATGCTACCAAAGAAGGAAAGACATTAAACCGAACCGTGATGATATCTTTTCAATTTGGAGGGATTTTTTTAAAAGATTTTTGTTTCTGTACTTTGATGCATCTCCCTTTGCTGTCACATGTTATTTTTTTATTAGAAAAATAAGAGTGTACCAGAATGTCTATTCTCTGGGAACTGGATCTACATGACAGGGAGATATGTCTTGTAGAGTTGCCAAAATCTATAATGGCATATGCAGAGAGAAAACATTTCAGACTTGTTCTTTTTGGCACAAAAATGCTTCACCATTCTTTATTAATATGCTATTTTAAAACCTGACTATTAAAGCCCAAAGCTCTTTACTATATATAAAAATTTCTTAGTATTTTTAACTAAGGCTTTGGAATAGAAGAAGTAAGTACCTCTTCGCTTAAAAAAAAATCAGTTGAAAACAGATTCCCAAGGTACTTATCCTGACATTAATAGCCTTTGTATACTACTATCACTGGACAACCATAATTTTTTTTACATAAATAATATACCCATTGCATTGTTTTCACAAACCACACGGCTCCTTCAAGTGTCAGTTTCCTGTGTGTGCTATGCACATTATATATGTATGCCTTTTATAGGTGGGCAGGCTCTTTGTGAAAAAATATAGTGACTTTCTCCTAGTAACAATTTATAGATGCAGTGTTTATAAATTGTTGAAAGAACAATTTTGAAAATGCTGGAGAGCAGTGAAATCACATAGAAACTGTTGGAGCTTTAATCCTTGAAGAAACAGGAGCTTGTTTGATTAGGTCCATTAGGGAGCTCTGTTGGCCTCCTTGTAAGAAGCTATGCTGCAATCCCAAAGGCAGACAGTTCAAATACACCAGCTCCTCTGCAGGAGAAGGATGGGCAGTTTCCTCCCATGTGATTAACTGACTTAGAAAAACCTGCCTGAGAGTCAGCTGTGGGCCATTTCCATCTCGATGATAAACAACAACATATGACTTATGTACTAAGGGTGTGGTTTTGGCCAGTATGACATAGAGAGATGAGCTTACTTAAGCAGAGAATAGCTCTCGTATTATGTTTTATTAAGCAAAGGAGTCAGAGGTTGAAGTTTAGGGTTGCCACAGCACCTGAAAGTTGTGAAGGAAGCCTTTGGAAACAAGGAACCGCAAATGTGTGTGTGTGTATGTATGTATGTATGTATGTATGTATATGCTATTATTAAATCCCTGTGCATTTGCAGATGTGGCCCCAAGGAATGAAACAGAAAGTAGCTGGGAAGTAATAGATCTCTGAAGACAGTTCATCAGCTGTCTCGTGCTGAGAATATTTGAGTTCAAATCTTGCCAAGTGATAGGGTTTTGGGAAACACTTCAAGGCTTTCATTAAAGCCCAAGAATAGCTACATTTTAAGAATAAAAACAGCATTCCAGACATTAGGACTATCTTCTTGAAATAAGGGCAAAATTGAAATAACTTCATCCTAAAAGGCCTAAAAATTGAACCTGCACATGATTAAGGTGACTTTTCAATAATTGCCAGTTAAGACAAAGCTTGACACTTTACAGAGGAAGATAACATAAACCATATTCTCTACAAGAGATCTTTACTAAGGTCCTGTTGTTGTGTGCCGTCAAGTTGGAACTAACTCATAGCTGAAGCCCCAGGGGGTTTTCATAGGCAGAAAACAGCATGGGAGGAGATTGCCTATCACCAACTGCTAGACATACAAGCAACAAATGCTGGCGAGGTTGTGGAGAAACTGGAACCCTTATTCACTGTTGGTGGGAGTGTAAAATGGTGCAACCACTGTGGAAGGTGGTATGGCACTTTCTCAAAAAGTTGCAGATAGAGATACCATTTGATCCAGCAATTCCACTACTGGGAATATACCCTAAAGAAACCATAGCTTCCACCCAAGCAGAGATATGCATACCCATGTTTATCTCGGCTTTGTTCACAATAGCGAGGACTTGGAAACAACCCAAGTGCCCATCAACAAACGAATGGATAGAGAAGCTGTGGTATATTCACACAATGGAATGCTATGCTGCTTTGAAAAACAAGGAACTCATGCAATATTATTCAAAATGGGTGACCGTGGAGGACATTATGCTGAGTGAAATATCTCAGTCACAAAAGGACAGGTGCTGCATGGTGCCACTATTGTAAAACAGGACTGACATCGGGGTTAGGGGGAGAGTGAGAAAGATGGGTTCAATAATGTATATTGCATGGAAACAGATGAAGGAGAAAAGTGTTTAAAAGGGATATATGATTAAGTATTTTGGTCATGAAGGGAGTCCTGAGCAAAGGCTGCATAGTGGAGTGGACCTGGGGGGAGGGATTGTAAAACAATCAAAGAATTTTACTTTTCCAAGATGGTAGTGTACTAGGCGGGAGGGTTGTGAGGGGAGGGGAAAAAATTGCTAGACATAACAGAGGCAGGAATATGTAGTTCATAAGCAAGGGTAAAAAGAGAATATTGGTAGCTGCAGATCCACGTTTCCTGTATGTTGGATTTAGCAGATAAGGACTTTTAAATAACTACTATAAGGCATAACTACTATTGGAGAAAGACTAGCAACAACCTTGTTAACGCAGATGACACAACCCTGCTTGCTGAAACTGAGGAGGACCTGATGCACTTGCTACAGAAGGTCAAGGGCTATAGTCTTCAGTATGGATTGAAACTCGGCATCAAGAAGACAAGGATTCTCACCACTGAGCCAGTTGGCAGCACCATAATAGATGGAGAAGAGATTGAGGTTGTCAACAATTACAGCTTGCTCAGCTCCACAATCAACACTCTTGGCACCAGCAGTCAGGAAATCAAAAGATGAATTGCATTGAGAAAATTTTCTGTCAGGGACCTCTCCAGAGTCCTAAAAAGCAACGATGTCAGTCTGAAGACTGTGTTTGATCCAGGCCATGGTCTTCACAATTACTTGCTGTGCAACAGAGAGCTGGACAGTGACAGCGGATGACAGAAGAATCAACACCTTTAAGTTGTGGTGCTAGAGAAGTCTTGAACATAGCATGGGCCACCAAGGAAACAAATAGGGCTGTCTTGGAGAAGGTGAAACCGAGTTTCTCCTTGGAGGCTAGGATTTTGAAGCTCCATCTCACATGCTTTAGGCACGGGGCCAGGAGGGACTGATCCTTGGAGAAGGACATCATGCTTGGAAAGGTGGAGGGACAGCACAGGAGAGGAAGACCCTGAATGAAATGGATTAATGGATACAATGACTCGGGCAATGGGGTAGGTGTGTCAGAGTCGGTGATACTGGCTCAGGATGGGGCAGGCTTCATAGCTGCTCGACATAGGGTCGCTGTGAGTTTCAGGCAACTTGACGGCATATAACAACACCGACAACGATAATACATTTAAGAATATACAGGGGAAACTGGATGTTAAAAGTTAAAGATGGAGACTTTCAGGGGAAAGGAAAAAAAATAGGAGTCTTTTAAAGACAGAAACTATTTCTTGGTTATCATATTTCTTTTGGTATCCTTTTCAGTACTTTTAAGACAAATAGAATTTTTGTATAGCTGTTAATGAATAAATGTTAAAAATCCATTTATTTGAATCTACCTAAGTTTGAATTTTCTGTTATAAAGTGTACAAACCAAAGCATGTAGCACCTGATAATAAATGAAACCAGTTGTGTTTCCACTAAATTTTATTCCGACCTGTAGTACCCTTATAGGACAAAGTAGAATTACCTCATAGAGTTTTTACTTTATGTAAGGGACGTCGTGCTTGGCATGGTGGAGGGACAGCACAAGAGGGGAAGACCCTTGATGAGATGGACTGACTCAGTGACTAGGGTAATGGGGGTGGGTGAGTCCGAGATGATGAGGTTGGCACAGAATAGAGCCGAGTTCAGAGCTGCTGTACATAGGGTCACTATGAGTTACAACGACTCAACAGAACTTAACAACAATACTTTTTACAGAAGCTAACTAGCACATAGTCGTTTTGTATAGCAGATAGTGGGTTTGAACTGCTGACTTTTAAGCTGGGCAACTTATCTACTGTGTCACCAGGTCTCCTTAAAACCTTAGTATACTGTATGAAAAATGTTTACAGTACATTAATGTAATTGCATGTCAGTAGTTTTAAATATCATTGAACAGATTCTTTTAGTTGATCTATCTGATTAAGTATTTGAGATTGCTGTGAGTCTGAATTTACTCTGTGGCAAATGGAATAAAAAATAGAGTTACACACTGCATTTACTACCTAAATTGAAAATGTAAATGGCAACATTATGGAAAATTTCCATTAGGGAGTTCTTGGCAACCAATTGGAAAGAAACTACAAGAATTATGAATCATTCTGCTAGGGTGGTATTGCCTTATTCATGTAGCTGAAATAAGTAGGTTTTATATAAGTTTTTAAAATTTGTTAATTTTTAACTATTGAATGTTTAAATATTTGTGAAATTAGACATCAAATCACTCCATTCAGTTAACCCCTAGTGAACTTTTGACTCTTTAAATTGGTGTAGTAGCTAAAGTATATTGTTATGTTTTGGGGTTTTTTTGTTTGTCAGCTCTCCTGTGAATAGTTGAGGGTATCTTGACTCAATAAATACTTCTGGCCTTAAAAATATTGTCTTTACTCAATGACAGTGTAGTACATGGAGGTTTAATCTAGAATTCATAAAAAATGAGCAGATAGTATCCTGCTTCTGTATTTTATAAAGTAGTAATATTTTAAAAGTGTATTTTTGAGATTAGCAATGATTTTTGTTCTGGTGTTGCCAGGTTTTGTGTTGGAGATCAGGAAGATAAAGACTAATAGCCAGCACTATGTATTATCTTCACTTAATAAAAGAAATCCTTTTTGAGAACCAAAAATCAATTTATGAAAGTCATAATAGGAAGGGGAAAGAAAATGTTCTATAAGCAAGGGCTGTGGTTATTTTATACCCATCTTTATTTATAGTTCTTGGAGAAAGTGCAGCCAGAATTCTCTTTGGAGGCAAAGATGAGAAAGTCTCATCTCACATACTTTCAGGATATTGTTAGGAGAGGGTATTCCTTGAGGCATCATGCCAAGGAAGGTGGAGCATTTGTGAAAGAGAGGAAGACCTCAGTGACATGAATTGACACAGTAACTGCAGCAGTGACCTCAAGTATGTCAGAGAAGATGAGGATGACACAGGATGGGATAGGACAGGGTTCAGGTCTGCTGTTCACAGGGTCACTGGGAGTCGTACTCAACTCAGTGACACATAACAACAACGTGAACGAACATCTACTTACATATGGATTGCACAGACCACAGAGTCCTTGGCTGCTCCAAGTGATTGACGTAGGTGGCCACTGATTGACAGTTTGTAAGGTTATATCCACAGAAGTGATGTGAAAGAAAGTGCTGGCAATCTGCTTCAAAAACTCACGCTCTCACCTGGGTTAAAGTCCTACTGTGATACACATGTGCTTGCCAGGAGTAAAAATAGACTTTCTGGTAACTGGTTTTACATAAACTATCTTTTCTTTTTTTATGTATGGTATTTATTTATTTTACTTCAGGCTCTTAGACACTCTCTCACTTAACCTTCATGTACAGGTCCTCATTTGAAAATTCCTGCTGTAATGTGATGGGCGCAAATGGCTACGTCCATAGGGTCCACTGAACAAACAGAGTTGCAAAAAAAAAAAAATCATCTATCTATCCACATAGGTATTTTTCTGAAAAGAAGATTCCTAACTTTCACATGATTATTAAATGGGTCTTCATTTCCAAGAAGGTGAAAAATTCTTACAGCTTTTTGCAATTTTTGAAATGAAAGAAAATGGTGAATAGTTTTTACGTTCTCATGACTCCTAACTTCTAATAGTTTACAAGGAAATAGGCTTTAAGGAAATAGTCATTTGATCCCCCCCCTCGAATCATGTTTCAGAGAAAAAAAGGGCTCCATCTCTCAGAAACAGCTATTCTTAGTGCAAAATGTGCAAGGCTCTGCCGTATTTCAGCAGGTCCCAGGAAGTTCCAGTTGCTTTGTTTTCTTTCTAGGGTTGTCCTTCATAAATGACTTACCGTGTACTTTTTGGAACCTTGGTGATGCTGCGCAAAAAGCATTTAACCATTGACCAAAAGGTTGACGGTTCACACTCACCAACTTGTCTGAGAGAGAGGAACGTGACGGACGGTATGCTTCTGTAAAGATTTCTATCCTTTATAGCCCCCGTGGAACAAATTCCCCTCTGTCTTAGGATCCCTGTGAGATGCAGTCAGCTAGACAGCAAGCGTCAGGTTTGGTTGGTTTCAGTTAATCTTTCTGCGAGCAGATCACCTGCTATTTCCTGACAAGAAGCTTCTGGATAAGTTCAGACTGCCAGCCTCCTGTTTAGAGATTGATGTGCCAAGCCCTCCTTCGTGGGCTGGGGCCTTGACAAAGCACAGTCCCTTAGAGCAGTTCAAAGTAGCATAATCTAGCGCATACTAGCACGAGCCAGTGTGAACAGGTTCGCTGGGGCATAAGTTACCCTACCTCTCCCTTCCAGTGTTGGCGTGATTTTGGCTTCATCCCTCCTGGAAAGCTCCTAGGACAGGGAATGGTGCAGGTTACATGAATTCGTTGATATGAACGCAATTCTGATTCAGGGCGATCACAGGTGTTAGAATAGGGTTCTCAAGGTCTGACATTTTGGGGGAAAGCAGATCACCAGGCCTTTCTTCCAAGGTGCCTCTAGATGGCTTTGAACCCCCAACCTTTTACGTAGCATTTTTATCCATTCACTATTGACAATTTGCACTAACAACTCAGAAGATTCTTTTATTACTCCCCCCCCCGACCCCGTATCAGCACCAGGAGACTATCCTGCCACTCCCTTGCCCACCTTCCAGCCCCTCAGCAGCTATTTCTTTCAGCAAACATGTCTTGAACGCCGCCTTTGTGCCGTTTCCCCTGCTGTAACATAGTGAGAAGGTGAGCCAGGCAGTTGAAATAGTTGAATGAAGGTGAGAGAGCCTCCCTTCGAGAAGCCAAGGTTCCCTGGGTAACCGCCTAGAGTCTGAACTAACAGGACTGTGAGGTGTGGGATGGCCAAGAAGATTTTGCAAAGGGTCTGGCCAGGCAGAAAGGAGAGCAAAGTGTCCCCATCTTGACAAAAGGGATGTGATTTTGTGGAGGGCTTTTGTCATGGTTTGTTAATATTGCCACATTCATCTCAGCACACACTAGGGGCAGGGGGAAGGAGTTGGGGTAAAATAAAACCAGGCCACCTGTAGTCGGAATTTAGATGTATAAGTAAAAGCAGACAGCCTTAACCTTGGCCAAATTTAAAGAGACAGCATTGAATGGAAAGTTATATTTTAAAATATCAAACGCTGAAATGTTAAACTCTCAGAAATATGAAGGTTTTAAAATGTCAAAACTAGGCGGGTTTTTTTTTTATTTAAAAAAAAGTTTGCAGATATAATTTCAAAGTGACAGAGTGAAATAGAGTCTCTTCTCTGAAAGGTACTTTTGTTAAAATAAAACAGAGTTTGATTTCCAGGGGTGATTGTTTCACTGCCCCGGCATTTCTTTGACTGGGACCTAGGAGGGAATGTGTCCCGTGTCCGTGGCAGAGTTGGGCTGACTGGCATTTTTGTAGTTCTCATTAACAGGAGTGAATCTACCACGACGCGGATAGTGCCCGTTGCTTGAGCCTCTGGTTACCTGGATTGAGTTCCTTGATAAAGCAGCACCATGAGGAGCTCTGGCAAGAAATGGGGGTATGTAACACGGAGCAAGCAAATGCAGCTCCTTCCTCAGATTTGCAATGTGTCTCCTTTCCACTTGCTTTTCTTGGCGTGCAGATCTCTCTACCGGCCACTGAGCTATTTTGTTGTTCAAGGGAACCCTTTGCATAGAGGAATCCTTTCCATCATCTCTCTAGTTCCTTAGAAAGGCGACTTAGAAGTTTGGAGGATCGTGTTTTGTGTGTTTGCCTGTTTGGATGGTTTCTCCTAAGAAGACAGGGTTATTAGCTTATAAACACGTATATATCGTTGATTCCCTTTCTAACCTGAAACAAGAAGGTCCGTGGAGACTCTCCTAAGGCTGCACATTATGTTTGTCCTAGGCCGTTGCTCTATTCCCATCACTGCCGTTTCCTGCTTGGCCTTTGCTTTTCTCAGCCGCAAGTTGTGTAGCTTGGTTTGACTCCTCAGAGTCTAATGTTCTGCCTTATGCCTCTCAGTCTCCTTCCAAGATTGCAGTCTAACCCTGAGCCTCTCTTCCAGGGTGAAGTCCTCACTCCAGAGTGGAGAACCCAATAAAAGTTCATTCCTGTGCCCTTAATGTTTTTAAAGACTAGAGTCAAGTCAGACCTTTTGGCGACACATCTCCATGCTGGCCTTAAAAAGAAAATTATGACAATATAAATGTACCTGCGAGTATGTTTGTCAGATTAAATTGGTCTGTTCACACATAAAAGTTGAAGGATGGATGGAAGA
The DNA here is from genome assembly GCF_000299155.1 of Elephantulus edwardii. Lineage (NCBI taxonomy): Eukaryota > Metazoa > Chordata > Mammalia > Macroscelidea > Macroscelididae > Elephantulus > Elephantulus edwardii. Next base: position 4,595,464 of record NW_006399865.1, read on the forward strand.
CATCTAGAATTTATGGAAAACATTTCTCATTTAGAAGCTAGGGCATGTTTCCTCTCAAAGAAGGATTGATCTCCTGAGAGTGTTTTACTTGAGTGCCTCAATTTTTGCTCTTGGTACCAAATGACTGATGGGCCATTAATCACTTCTGGCTGATGAATGCTTTTCAGTTGAGTTCCTTGTTGGAAGAGTATTGACCTATTGAATAGAGTGTCTTAACAGGTGTCTTGCATCTCAATTTTAAGAAGATGAGCTTTACCTATTTAGAGGCACTTTCTCATACTGCTTTTTACCCACCATTTTAGGGTGCTTTACTTGGTGCTGTTGAAAAATGAGAGAAGAAGAAAATGTGTAGTTTAACCAAATTCTGCTTAAAGTGACTTCATAGATTATTTATGAAATTAAAAATACCTTACGTGTTTCTCCTGTTATCCTTAAAAACACCCTCTGACCTGATGGAGACTGATAGAACCCCAAAACTCTGGCCCTGCGACACCCTTTTATCCTGGATGAAGCCAGACAATAGACGGATCTGTAAGGTGAATGCTATCACCAGGGGGTATTCAGCCCTTAGACCATGCAACCACTTAGGGTCCAAGGTTAAAGGCCATAAGGTAGTAAAGGAGAGGATGGGGTGATGAACAGAAACAAACACAGAGAGTGGGAAGAGTATTGCTACAACATGAGGTTTGCAATCTATGTCATAACGTAATGCATGTAGGAATAGTTGACTGGAATAACAGTGCGCTATTAAATCTGACAGTGAACAAATTCACTCAGAACTCCTTGCTGTTGGGTCGACCCAACTCAATTCTTCTGTGGTTTTGAGAGCTGTAAATCACACAGGAGGAGATCACCCATCTTTCTCCTTTGGAACCACTGGTGGGTTCGAACCACCAGAGAAGTGCCAGACAAACAGAAGACAACAAAACAGATGGCAGGACATAGTTTGAAAACACTTGGTATATAACATGCAAAAAACCAAAAACCAACCAACCAAACAAACAAACAACTCTGCTAACCATTGGATATCTGCGAGTCAGAAGTGATGTATAGCTGACCCTCCAGCAGGTTTTCAGAGGCTATAAATTGCCTGGGAAGAGATTGCCATTCTTTCTCCTGGGGATTCAAACCCTGTGCCTTTGAGTTGCCAGTGTAACTCCTTAGTACTGGGTTACCAGATCTCCAACGACTAGGTCCATTTATTTGACTGACTCTTGGGGCGCATCTTTTTGAAATTTAGTGTCAAGTTGGAGAATCTACTTTATGGAGACTGATGGGCCATTGACCACTTCTGGCTGATGAATGCTTACATTCACGGAGAATCTGTAGCTGTATCACTTTGGAATATTGACATTTAAGGCACTATAATGAAACAAATTTAAAGTATCCTCTGTTGTCCTGTGATATTAACATCACCATGTTTTATTATGGCTATTTTCATCAAGTCAGAAGTAACTGAAAATATAAGTTTTTTAGCAATATGAATAGTTAAGATTTCTCTCTTTGTCATTTTTTTCCTTGGTGACTGGCCTTGTTGGCCTTCTAGCTATTGGCCTTGAAATGTAGCAAATAAGTTGCCTAAGAAGTACATGTTTAGCACAATTAAGAAACCTCTTTGTCATTGCACATATTATCAGTTACCGAAGACCAGATTCTCTGCCATTTCGATGGTTCACACTCACAGAAACCTTATGTAGGGAAGAGAAGGAAGGCCCCCATAGGATTGTTCAAGACTGTAAATCTTTACAGAAGCAGAAACTATCTCATCTTTCCTGTGGCTGGCAGAATCAAACCTTTGACCTATCTGTTAGCAGCTAAACACTTAATCTCCTGTGCCATCAGGGTTCCTTAAGCAAGATCTGTTCCTTTTGAAAAATCTCTTGTTACTTAGCTTTGCAGAATCCCAAGTTCTCACATTAGAGTAAAATTAATTGTTTCTTTGACATAGACAATTGACTTATACATGGTATTTCAGCTGTTATGATTAATATCTTATTGTAGATCAACTTTAGACTTTCTAATGAGGCATGACTAAAGGCAAAACATAAAAAATACTCTTTGTTTATAAGAAATCTGAGTACAGAGTCAAAAGAGACCCCAGGGCAAACGGTATTTTTAGAGGAAAAAATAGGACTCTGTCACACAGATAATAAAGAGTATTTGTGCCACCTTTGTTCTTTTTTTTTTTTTCATGGCATGATTGAGATCTATATTCTTTCTTTCTAATTGGTTTGCTTACAAAGCTCGTATACATTGTATTTCTGACTATTCTTCTAAGTGAAGCAGTCATGTCATAGTAAGTGAGACATCTAGCCTTTCAGTGTTTCTTATGAACCAGGGACTGAGGCTTTATGCGGATGCCATTGGTCTGTATAACCATCTATATAACCTACATTGCAGATCTAATAAAGAGTGCATATGCTTGTGAAGAGGCACTTGGGCGATGTTAGGAGTTTTCTATCCTTTGGTAATCTTTGAGAAAAATGGACAATCTCCTGTGTGATTTATAGCCTCAGAAAACCTGCTGGAGTGTCAGCTAATGGGGTCAGTTCCTACTCGATGGCAGTGAGGGGGTTTTTAGTAGCCCTGTAGAAAAAAGGGCTGGCAAAGTGCTTTTGTGAAAACTAAGGCGAGGCCAGACCAAATCCCTCGGTGCAAGGAGCTCTGTACCTTGATTCCCACGTATAGTTTCTCCTACTCGTCGACTTTAGGCAGCCAGAATTCTAACATCAGCTCATTCCCATGTTCATGTCCCAAGAGAAGAAGCCAGTCTTACGCTGCTTCGCTTTTTATAGACTAGTCTGAGAAGCCACACAGTGTCACTTCTACCATATTCTACAGGTCATGGCAGTCACAGACATCTGTCCAGGTCCCAGTAAGAAGGACCATGTGCCTTATCTCACATTGTAAGAAGAGGATTTGCGCTGAAATATATATTGATGTGACTGTGTGTGGAAACAGATTATCCCACTCATCTTCTGTCACCCATGACCCTAACAGGGTTCTGGGCTTTAAGAAAATTCTCCCCTGTGCTGCATTGTCTCTGAAGTCTTCAGTGATCTTCAGACCTAGAAGTTGTATCCATTTCATGGATTCTTCTTCTATTAGCAGAAAATAATCATATTTGTAATCTAAGCCTTAAGAATTACTTCCACCTTTGAAGCCCTGCTCCTTTTTTTTTTCAAATAAAGTTTTTTATTTATTTTTCTAACTTTTTATTTTTTTGGTTTTAACAAAAGTTTACAGGACAGTTGGCTTTTCATTCGTTCATTGTTGCATCTTTCCCCTTCCCTCTCCTCCCCCTCTGCCAGTTCACTTTCCTTTTCTTATATATAAATCCATTCACTGTTGCACAGTTCCCACCGCCACCCCGCTCCCTTTCTGTGTGCTATTTATCAGTTTGGGGAGCTCTGCCTGTCTAGTCTGTATGGAGTTCTGTTGCTTTGCTAGCGATAGATGGCAATTTTCAACTGTGCGAGTCACAGTCTCAGAAACACAGTGAAGAGCCATCTTTGAGGCAGTTCCGATTTGAAGGCAGCAAGGGAGAAGGAGAAGGGAGTGCTTCTCAATTTGTTACTTTGCTTGTTTGTTTCTCTAACCTGGAGGCAAATCTTACAACCTGGGAATGACTTCCTTTCCTCCGTGTCTGAGCAAGCCTGCTCTGCCCTGGGCTTCAAACTTCAGTACCCTTTTCTGGGAGCTGCAGAAGTTCTATGTCAGGGGGACGTCAGTGACAGTCTGGTGGGTCCCTGTGAAATATGTGCACCATGGGGCACTTGCCTTGAAGCTCAGTGCATAACGTGGCATTTCACATGTGACTGAGAAGAGTAAATGGAAAATATTTAAGAATTATAGGGAGGGGCTGATGTCACTACGTCACCCATTGACCTTGGTAAGTCTTTGATAGTTTGTTTCTCCTGTGTGCCAGACAATTGCTCATTGTCTTGGGAAAGTTAATTTCTGCAAATTAGCTTTGAGAGTTACCAAAAAGAAAGGAGAGGATAGAGAGAAAACTAGAAGAGTGGACCCTAAACACCGAGCCTAGAAGAAACTATGAGTAATAGAAAAGGAGGTCCTTACTTTACAACTGAGATCGGTTCATTTCTTTTAAAGAAAAGTATGAACGCTGGAAATGGGTCTGTCATGTCCCACTACAAAAGGACTTGGAGTCGGAAGCGAAATGCACTGAACTGGCAAACTGGATTTTGGTTACAGTTCATCTCAGGAAATAATATTTCCTGTCTTTTTTTTCTTCTATTCATATAACCATATAAGCTAGAGGTCAGCAAACTACAGCCTACAGGACAAATGCAGCTCACCACTTGTTTTCTTGTAAATAAAATTTTATTAAAATTCCATGATACATATTCATTTGTGTTGTTGGTAAGTGTTCTTTCTTTTTTACATTTTGTTTTCTACTGTTTTACATACAAACTTCATAAAAGTTCATATACATTGTTTTTCACACTGGACCTTTCCCCTTTTCTTTACCAATCCCTCCCTCCACCCATCACATTGCGTGACCCTATGTTTAAGCCCTCCTCCCCTTGGATCCTTGTACACGCTCTGCAATAATGGTCCTATACAGGATTTGTCTTTATGAGACTGTGTTCACTTGGCATAATGCTCTCCAGTCCCTCCCAAGTTAGGTAGTAATTTACACAATCACTGCTCCTGCGTGCTGCGTAGTATTCCATTGTGTGTATGTACTGTAATTTCTTAATCCATTCCATCGTAGTTGGACATCTGGGCTGTTTCCATGTTCTTGGGATGGTGAATAATACTGCTATAAACATTGGTGTACAAGTCTCTGTGCCCTAGTTCTCATTTTCTCGGGGTATATTCCAAGCAGTGGAATAGCTGGATCATATGGAATTTCTATGTTCAGCTTTTTTGAGGAAACGCCAAACTGCCTTCCAGAGTGGTTGTACCATTTTACAATCCCACCAACAATGTGTAAGAGTCCCTATCTCAGCACATCCTCTCCAACATTTATTACTTGATGCCCTGCTAAGCTTTGTCCATTTTGTAATTGCAGTATCAGTCTTTTTCTTCTGTAGGTCCTGTAAGATTCTGTAAACTTCTATTATGAGACCCTTGTGTGAGACAATATTGCCAAATGTTTGTTCTCAGTTGGTAAGTTTTGTTTTCACCCTATTTGAAAAAGTTTTTGATGAGCACAGAGATTTAATCTTTAGAAGGTCCCATTCATCAGTCTGGCTGTATTTGGCAGTCCCTTTATACTGTAGACTATGTCTTCTAAACTTGGTCCTAGTTTGTCTCTTAAGAGCTTTATGGTTTGGGGCTTCTGAGGTCTCTGATCCATCCTCAGTTGATTTGTGTCTATGATGTGAGATGTGGAACCTGTTTGAGCTTTCTACAGGTAGCAGTCCAGTTTTGTCAGCACCATTTTTGAGGATGTTATAATTTCCCATTTGGTAGGTTTTATCTCCTTATTGAGTATCAGTTGACCATGGATAGATGGGTCTATTTCTGGGTTCTCAATTCTGTTCCATTGGTCTTTGTGCCTGTCATTGTACCAACACCATGCTGTTTGGGTTACTACCACTGTGTAGTAAGTCAGGGAATACTATGCCTCTTACTTCATTTTTGTTTTTCAGAAGTGCATTGCTTATTCAGGGTCTCTTTCCTCTCCAAATAAACTTGACAATTTCCCTATGCATCTTCTTGAAAAATGAATTTTGTATCTGTATTAGGATTTCGTTGAACATGCACATTGCTTTTGGTAGGATTGCCATTTTCACAGTATTGAGTCTACCTATCTATGAACAGGGCATATTTTTCCATTTCTTTAGGTCTTTCTTTGTGTCTTGCAGAAATGTTCTGTGGTTTTCCTTGTATAGGTCTTGTATCTTTAGTTAGATTCACTCCCAAGTATCTCAGTTTGTGGCTGGCTATTATAAATGGTATTGCTTTCTTGATTTCTTTCTCTGAATTCTCTTTCTTACTGTAGAGGAATCCCACTGATTTTTGGATATTGATCTTGTATCCTGTCACTCCGTTAAATTGATCTGCTAGCTCTAACAGATTTGCTGTTATTGTTGTTGTTGAGTCCTTGGGGTTTTCTGTGTACACTATCATATCATCTACATAGAGCGACAATTTAACCATCTCTTTGATGATCAGGATTCCTTTTATTTCCTTTTCTTGTTGTCCTGCCCTAGCAAGTACTTCAGTAAAATATTCAAGAGCAGTGGGCGACAACGGACATCCTTGTCTGGTACCTGCTTGCAGAGAAAATGCTTTTAGTCTTTCTCCATTGAGAATGATGTTGGCTCTTGGTTTTGCATGTATACTTTTCACTATGTTGAGGAAATTCCCTTTTATTCTAATTTTGCTGTGTGTCTTAATCAGGAAGGGCTGCTGGATTTTGTCAAATGCCTTTTCTGCATCAATTGCTAGGATCATATGGTTCTTGTTACTTGTTTTGTTAATGTAGTGAATTATTTTTATTGTTTTGCTTATGTTGAACCATCCTTACATACCTCTTATGAATCCCACTTGGTCATGAAGAATTTTGGTAACTGTTCTTAAACTTCATTGGTAGATCTGGTCCTTTATATAAAAGTTTATAGACTAAAGCTTATATGATCATTTAAACATTCTTTTTTTCACATTTAGATTTCAGATAATACAGTGAATCACCTGGAGAATTTTAGTTGGGATACATGACACTGAATAGTGTATTCAATCAATGTAAGGGTGTCAAGAGAAACTAAGGTACTTTTAAATTATGGTACTTGTCAGATTGGATCTGCGAAATAAACTTTCTAAAAAAGAGGAGTTTGGTCTAAAGTGTTCATTAACATCTTTGACCTTTTTTTTTTTAAAAACATCTGAGATGAATTAATGAGGGGAAAATAGAAGAGATCAAGACAAGGACTTAGGAACCAGTGAAATGAACCCTTTGGCAGAAGTGGTTAAAAGTATTAGCATCCTATTAATGTACAATAATATTCAGTTTACAGATAATTTTTAAAAGATTTCCCGTGACTTACAAAAATTGTTGAAGTGAATACGTTCCTTGACAGTAATAACAGAATATTATGCAGTGTGAGATCTGCAGGCTATGATGAAATGAGCCTCCATATGGTCTTGGGGGTAATTGCAAAGAATGACCTTCATTTATGAACCACTTGGCAAAATATGGATGAACTAGACTGAAAGACCCTTGTTTAGTTAGTTAATTTTTGCCAATGTCTTCATTTGAGCCTGTGCTTCCTTTCCTTACCACCATTGGTTCGTTATATGCTGCTTTCCTGAAATGTTTTGATGTCAACTGATTATTTTTGTTGCAGTGATTATGTATTCCTTCTATCTTTTTCTGATTCTTCCCACATCATTCAGTATTTAGCCCATAGAATCCTTCAGTGTAACAGCTCAAGGCTTGAGTTTTACTTCAGTTCTTTTAGCTTGAGAAATGTCCAGTTTGTTGTTCTGTTTCAGTTTTCTAGCTTTAAGTGTTGCTTGTTGTTGTTATGTGCCATCCAGTCGTGTGTGACTCATGGCGACCCTATATACAATAGCCCTAAACCCTGCTCTGTCCTCTCCCAATCTCACAGTCTCCAGCACACCTACCTTCATTACCCCAGTCACTGAATCAATCCATTTCATAGAGGGTCTTTCTCTCCTGCCCTGTCCCTCCACCCTCCCAATTATGACGTCCCTCTCCAAGGATTGGTCCCTCCTTGCAACATGTCCAAAATATGTCAGACGAAGCTTCAGAATCCTTGCCTCCAAGGAGCAGCCTAGTTTAACCCTCTCTAGGGTGAAGCTGTTTGTTCTCCTAGCAGTCCAGGGTATATTCAGTACTCTTCTCCAACACCACAGCTCAAAGGCATCAATTCTCCTTCTAGCAACCCTAGTCATTGTCCAACTCTCTGATACATAGCAAGTGATTGCAAAGACCATGGCCTGTATCAGGTGCACGTCAGTCTCTAGGCTGACATCGTTGCTTTTCAGTACTTTGGAGAGGTCCCTAAAAGCAGACTTTCCCATCACAATACATCTTTTAATTTCCTGGCTACTGATGCCAAGAGTGTTGATTGTGGAGCAAAGCAAACTGAAGCTGTGAGCAACCTCAATCTCTAAATATTTTTCATATTTCATTATAATAATTTACTTTATCTTCTTGAGTTGCCCTTTGAAATCTTCTGTCTCACTCTCCCTCAATTCATCTTTTCATCTTTTTGGTTTAGTCTCCATACATTCTACAGCAAGTTTCAGAGTCTCTTCTGACATTCATTTTGGTCTTTTCATTTTTTCCTATCTTTCTAATGACTTTTTACTTTCTTCTTATGATGTCTTTACGAAATTTGTCTGGTTTTCAGTCATCAGTGTTCAGTGCTTCAAATTTACCCTTAATGCTTTCTCAATTTGATTGATATATGCTCAGGCTTGATTTGACCTAAGAGGGGTTATATGAAGAAGAATGTGAAAATTGGATTGGAGGAAGACTCGTCAGCAACCTGTAATATGCAGATGACATAACCTATCTTGTTGAAAGTGAAGAGGACTTGAAGCACTTACTGAAGAAGTTAAATTATTTAATCTTTATTGTGGATTGCAGTTTAACTCAAGAAACAAAAATCCTCATGACTATACCAATAGGCAGAATAATAAGAAATGGAGGAGCAATTGCCAAATATTTTATTTAGAGCCACAATTAATTCTCAAGGAAACAGCAGTCAAGAAAGATATAAGATCCAGTGTAAAAAAGAATGTATATGAACTTTGTAAGCAAACCAGTATAAAATAAAAATTTTATTTTAAAAAAATTGAATGACACACTGCACTAGGCAAATATGCTGTCAAGGACCTCTTGAAAGTGTTAAGGGAAAAGGATATCAGCTTCATGAATAAGGTGCACATGACTCAAGTCTTGGCATTTTCATTTGCCTCACATACATATGAAAGTTAGATAGTGAATAAGGAAGACCAAAATAGAATTGATGTTTTTAAATTGTGGCATTATGAAAGAATATTGAGTATTCCCCGGATAGGCAAAAGAACAAACAAATCTTGGAAGAAATGCAGCCAGAGTGTTCCTTACTTAGAGGAGACAGGAGTGAGACTTCATCTCATATGTTTATCAGGAGGGGGGACTAATCCTTGCAAAGAAAACATCATACTTGGAAAAGTAGAGTGTCAATGAAGGAGAGGAAAGCCCTCAATGAGAGGAATCGATACAGTAATTGTCACAACAGGCATAAACACAGCAGTGATTTTGAAGATCAAGCATGATAGGGCAAGGTTTCATTCTTTTTTTAAAAAAAATTGTTATGAGTTTGCATAATATCATTTGTATACATCATTCAAAACAAACGAACGGATTGAGAAATTGTGTTACATTCACACAATAGAATACTATGCAGTACTAAAGAACAATGATTTTGTAAAATACTGTATAACATGTGATAGCCTTGAGAGCGTAATGCTGAGTGAAAGGACTCATTTACATAAAGACAACTACTGCATAAGACCACTATTGTGAAAACAGGAGTCTGAGTGAGGATATAGAAATGTTCAAAAGGGGAAGGTTTCATTCTTTTGCACATAGAGTTGCTATCAGTCAGAACCAACTTGATGAGACTTAACAACAACTTCATACTGAAAGAAGAGGAGAAATTTGTCTAATCGAATCAGTGAGAATTGAGATGTTAGTGTCAGTAGATTATGCACTGTACAGTCAGGATCAATGGGCCTCTGTTGACTTTGTCTTTCTCTGTGTCTAACATAACCTACCCCCTTTCCCAAATGGGAATATGGAAAGTATGTAGATCAACCTTGAAAAATAACAAAAACCTAGAATTGACTTTAATAGAAGGCTTTCTAGCATGATCACCATGCCTCTTAGAATGTCAAGAAGGTATATAAAGAACTTACAGTTAGACCAGAGATTTCACCGTGACCCAAAGTCAGAGAGGATCCATTAAGAACCTGGGAGGTTGTTCACTGGATGGTTCTTCCTGCCTTTCAAACATAACAATGTTGCTTCCATGTTTTGTAGCCTGACCTTCCACACGCCAGCTCCTCGGCTTTTACAGATGAGGAACTGAAGCTACAGGGATTTGAGCTACTTGGCTCAGGCCATGCGGTGAATGACAGCAGAACTGAAATTAGAATCCGGGTCTCTTGTGTCTCAGTTAAGAAGTATTTCCTAAGGTTCTCTAAAGAAGAAGAGCAAATTTCCATGCCTTAATCCACTGAGATAAAGGCTAAACCTTTGTATTTGTAATATCCTTACATATAAGAGTTCAATATTTGTCAGTTCCTATGACTTTTACAATCAAATAATAATAATGATGATGATGTTGATGTCATAGTTTAGTAGACCCTTAAAATCACCTTGGAAATGTGTTTGAGAAACTCAGTTCTCAGTTATCCTGCTTAGAAATTCTAGTTTCGAATAGCTTAAATTTGATCAAAAAGCTCAGGCACTGCTGATTTTCTGTATTCTGATATTCCACGCACCAAAATTAGGAAGTGCCATCTTCAAGTCTGTAGCTGGATCTTGAAGACAGTTAGTACCGACATTATTAGTTATTCCTTGGTACTATGGCCTCTATTTTGAGAAGCAAGGAAAAATAGACATAAGACAGAAAAGGTTAAGCTACGCTGCAGCAATAGATAGTCCATTTTTGGCAGTGCTCTTGGCATATTGATTGCTTGTGACTGCCATTGAAAGCATGTGTTATCGAAGGTGGTTGTGGAAGAAGAGGGCTGTAGACTGAGCCCTTGATTAACTTATTATTGAAAGATAACAAATGTACAGAAATATACACAATTATGAAGTGAATAAACTTCTAAAACTCTTGTAACCAGCATCTAGATAAAGAAAATATATTACAAACAAAAAGCTCTTTTGTACCCTTAGTCTTTACCCATATATATCACCAGTTACTGTAAACCACTTACAAGATATCTTTTTGACACTGGTGTATCTATCTCCCAGCTATATTCCTTTGGCCAGAATACAGGTACCTTGACTTCAACCCTAAGGGATATTGGGAAACATATTATTCCTGTGTGTACAAAAAGAGCAACAAGGTAGCTAATGTGTAGTATTGCCTCTGTTACACTTAATAGACTGTAACAATAACAACAATATAGAACCTCATGGTTCAAATAATCATGCTCTCTAAAGACATTGAAGATGAAAGTAAAATTTGCATAGTTTCTAAATCTTTTTCTAAATTCATTCTATTTATCTGAATACTGGAATATTCATGGAATAATGCTAGCAGATAATTTAGAGCGGAATGGAAATAGGAATTTATCCTTCAAACATGAACTCTCTGTCAGGATCGTGAAACTAGATGTTGATGCCTGAGGGTGTGGGACTCCTGCAGAAAGCTCAGATTTGCCTTTAGTGTGCCTTCTTTCAGGTTACAAGACAAATTTCCCACCTTCTTTGTTATCCGTAGCTCTTTGACATTTGGGATTGGTTCTTATTTTTTAATTTTTGGAAGACACTTAAGCTTACTCATTAAACACTTGTCTGTTGATATTCCTTTGGGATCAAGATGATGAATTTACATATGCTTCTGATTTTAAGACTCGCACTATCGTCTTTACTAAATATGCATTAATTCAATAATTAAAAGAAAAGCCTCCTTGAATACCATTATATGATTAGCAAATGCAGAGGGATATTTGGAAATACAGAAGAACAAAACTTTATGGTCCCTGCCTTTTAAGGGCTTATGTTCTAATCCCCAAAACATAAACCAACTTAGGTAGTAATTTCCAAAATCATGGCTCCTGCGTGCTGAAGGAACGGACTCAGATCCCTAAGGACAAATACTGTATAAAACCATTCTTGTAGAATGAGTATGAGGATCCAAGGAGTGGGGGGAGGTGGAAACAAAGGGGTGAGGATGGGCAGGGGGGCAGGTTAATCTTAGGGTCACAAAAGGTGATGCGTGGGGGTGGTGAGGAAATGAGAAAGAGCTGGTGTGAAAAGCAATGGGTTAGAACTTTGTAAATAAACCATTATAATTTTTTTTTAAAAAAGGAAAACAAAAATAAAAAAATAGAAACCTTAAACCAAAGACGGTGTCAGATAGAGTGTCCATATGAATGGTGTGCTAAGGAGTGTTCATAAGATTGATTAGTTTATATAATTTAGAAAAGGATGTACTTGTGGTTATTTCTCAAAAAAGCTATGAAGCTCCAAGTTCCAGTGGCTTAGTCCATAGAGATTGTGCTGCTAACTCAAATGCTATGCCTCTGGTGATTCACTTTGTAAAATGTATAGCTTTGAAACACCTATGGAGTGTTGGCTGTGAGTTGAGTTGCTTCGAAATCTACGAATGACTGGGGTCTTGTTTAGAAAGTCTGTCAACAGTATATGAAGTAAGGCTGTGGACGTAAAATATTATCAGAGTAAAAATACTAAAATATTTAAACTGCTATTCTTAATGTGAACAAATCCTGGTTGACTGTTTACTTTTTCTGCTTATCTTCTCAAAATCTCTGTGATGAACATATGTTACTCTTTCTTTTAAAATAATAATACAAAGTATTTGTTTATTATACGCAAAGAACTGTACAGATGGGGGAAACAAACGAGATTCCTATTATTTACATGTCAGTGTTGAAGAAACCCAAGAATAAAGCCATAAACAATTAAATAGCAATGAAATTATTCAATTACAGCACTCTAGCATATTTTAACATTTTTGTTAAGACATTTTTTGTATTTTGCAAATTTTACCTGTGTTAATTGTACAGTTTTGTGAGGTTTGTTGTTGTTGTTGTTTTGTGCCATTGAGTCACTTGCAATTCATAGCGACCCTATGTACAAGAGCTCTAAATGCCGTTCTATCCTGTGCCAACCTCGCCATCTCAAACGCACTCATTCCCACCACTCCAGTCACAGAATCTATCCATCTTATCGAAGGTCTTCCTCTCCTGCACCGTCTCTCCACTCTGCCAAACATGATGTCCCTCTCCAAGGACCAGTCCCTCCTTGCAACATACCCAAAGTATGTCAGACGAAGCTTCAGAATCCTTGACTCCAAGGAGGATTCCAGCTTCACCCTCTCCAGGACAAACCTGTTTGTTCTCCTAGCAGTCCATGGTATATTCAGTACTCTTCTCCAGCACCACAGCTCAAAGACATCAATTCTCTTTCTATCATCCCTATTCACTGTCCAACTCTCCAATGCATAGCCCATAATTGCGAAGACTACAGCCAGGATCAGGTGCACCTTAGTCTCCCACCTGACGTCGTTGCTCTTCAGTACTCTTGAGAGGTCCCTCACAGTTGACTTTCCCAATGCAATTAGTCTCTTGATTTCCTGGCTGCTGTTACCAAGAGTGTTGACTGTGGAGCCTCTTGGTCCAAGTATAGGTTTCCCAGTAGCACGATCAAATGTTCTGGGATTCCCATTTTTCTCAGAGTCAGCCATAGCTTGTTGTGATCCACACAGTCAAAAAAGCCTTTGCATAGTCAATGAAGCACAGATAGACATTCTTCTGGTATGCTCTTCTTTCTGCCAAGATCCATCTAACATTACCTATACTATCGCTAGTACCGCGACCTCTTCTAAATCCAGCCTGCACATCTGGCAGTTCTCTGTTGACATATTGTTCCAAACACTTTAGTAAATGTTTATTTCATAGCCATCACCACAGTTTTCCAATAACATCTGTCTTGTCAGGCCCAGTTCTAGCTGACCACTGAGCTGCTTTCTGTCACTTTAACTTTGTATTGTCTGTGCATTTCCTATAAATGCGACCAGATAATACGTAGTATCTTGTGTTTGGCTTCTCTCATTTAGAATAATGTGTTAGAAATTCAGATATGCAGTTTAATTTATAGTAGCCTTTTTTTCTATTACTTGGTAACCGTAGGATGTGCCACGTTTTGTGTATGCATGCATAGGTTAATCCACATCTGAATTGTTTCCAGTAATTAGCTGTTAATAAAGCTACTGTGTATGTAGGCTATCTATGAGTCTGCATTGACTCGATGACACTTAGAAAGAACAAGTACTACTTTACCAAGCATGCTGTTCCTCTCCAGGAACTGATCCTTTCTGATAACATGCTCAAAGTATGTAATGCTCCATGCTTCTAAGGAACAATCTGCTCTTCTTCCTCCAAGACAGATTTGTTTGTTCTTCTGATAGTCCTTATTGTTGTTGTTATGTGCTGTTAGGTCAGCTGTGACTCATAGAGACCCTATGTATAATAGCTCTGAATATTGCTCTATCCTGAAGTCTCACTGTCTCAGACACCCCCCCCCCCTTATTACCCCAGTCACTGTATCAGTCCATCTCATCCGGGGTCTTCCTCTCCTGTGCTGACCCTCCACCCTTCCAAGCATGATATAGTTCTCCAAGGATTTGTCCCTCTTGGCCATGTGCCCAAAGTATGTGAGAGGGAGCTTCAAAATACTTGCCTCCAAGGAGCAACTTGGTTTCACCCTTTCTGGTAGAGACCTGTTAATTCTCTTGGCCGTCCATGGTATGTTAGTATTCTTCTCCAGCACCACAACTCAAAGGCATCAGTTCTGTCATCTTTGGTCATTGTCTAGTTCTCTGATGCATAACAAGTAATTGTGAAGACTGTGGCCGGAATCAGGCATACCTTAATCTCTAGACTGACATCGCTCCTCAGCACTCTGGAGAGGTTCCTGACAGCAGATTTTCCTAATGTAATTTGTCTTTTGATTTCCTAACTGCTGGTGTCAAGAGTGTTGATTGTGGAAATGAGCAAGCTGAAACTATCAACAATCTCAGTCTCACTTTATTGTGGTGCCACTAATTGGCCCAGAGAATATCTGTCTTCTTGATGATCAGCTTCAATCCGTACTGCAAACTACAGTGCTTGACCTTCTGCAGCAAATGCTTCAGGTCCTCCTCAGTTTCAACAAGCAAGGTTGTGTCATTTGCATAATTCAGGTTGTTGTTGAGTCTTCCTCCAATCTTGATGCCATATTCCTCCTCATAAAGCCCAGTCTCCTGAGTGAACTGTTCCGTATATAGATTGGAAAAAATATGGAGACAGGAGGTATCCCTGACACACTTCTTTCCTGATTTTGATCCATGTAGTGTTTCCTTGCTTTGTTCTGATGACTTTCTCTTGGTCCATGGGTAGGTTTCGCATGAGCACAGTCAGGTGTTCTGGGATTCCCGTTCTTCCCAACGTTAGGTACAATTTGTTGTGATCCACACAGTCAAATGTCCCTGTATAGTCAAAGAAATACAGGCATTCCTCTGGTACTCTCTCTTTTCAGTCAAGATCCATCATAAGTTGAGTTCCAGGCTCAAAGACGGGTTAAAAAGGCTATAGTTCAGGGGTTCCAGCAGCTGGAATCAGACCAGGAAGCCTGGTGATCTTTACGATTTGGGCCCACATTTATCTCTCAAGTGAAATGCCATCCTTGATAACTTCAGTCTTTTCTCTACGTTTCGTGATGTTGTTTGCTAGTCCTGTTGTGCGAGATTCTGCTTTCTTTATGCTAGGATGTACCTCATAGTCCTTGACGACTGTATCCCTTGACCTCCACCAGCAAGCTCTTCCAGTCCTCTTCCCTTTCAGCAAGCAAGGTTATGCCATCTGCATATTGCAGGTTGTTAAGGAGTCTTCCTTAAATCCTGATACCATATTCTTCTCCTTAGAGTCAGACTTCTAAGATGATTTGCCCTGAATACATATTCAATAAGTATGGTGAAATGACACAGCCCTGACCCCTCGATAACAACAAGCAAAACATCTCGAGATATTGTCACGTGTCCCCTGGGTGACAAAATTGTGCCTGGCTGAGAAGCACTAGTTTAGCAAATTCATGTGGAGTTAAAAAATGGTAAAGAGCAAAGACAAATGGTGAAAGAGGGACTGAAGTAGTTTAAATGGCTAGCATTTAGAAAGGCAGAAAGAATGGGAATTTTAGATGAAGTCTATCCTTTTTTAGAATTCGTTTTGCTACTGGAACAATTTGGGGAAGAAAGCGATCTCTTCTTTTCTTGCTATGCTAGTGGCAGTGGTTTCATGTCCCGGGTTCCTTCTGGCCCTTGTCCATCCATGTGTCTGGATAAGCAAGAGGACTACACATACCTTTTTAAGAAACTTAGGTTGGTTCACGGTTTGTGCTCTTTCATTTTTACTTCTCTGTCCATACAGGGGTTCCCCCCCCCGTTACTTTTAATTATATTCCTAGAATGGAAATCTATGAATAACATTATTGGGATTTAAGACATGAATTTTAAAAATAGGGTTTAATATGCATCATTTCATTATTTTCAAAATGGTTTCTGCTCAATAGGAAATGTCCGTTTCTGGTTTGTCAAGGCTCTATTGTACCAAATAAAACTGTTCTTTCTTTACATCTTGAGAAGCCGCTATGCTTCTAAGATTTCTAAGCCTCTAATTGTAATAGTCTAGCACTTCTCTTTTCTCAGGGTGTCTATGCATGAAACACACGGCACGCGAAGTCAGAATTCCTGTGCAAAATAAAATCTCCAGGACAGACTAAGATATGAAGTATAGGGGGATAAGAAATTAGTTTAAAAAGATAAATCTGCTAGGATGCAGAAGATGGATAGTTCTTTATGCAATAAAACCTCCTTAAGTAAACATTTGATGGAAGGAATAAAATCTTACTTGCACATAAATCTTTTTTATTAACAGCAAGGTTGTGTGTATAAGTGAGCGCTAATGTACCCAAGGGAAGAGGAAATAGAAGGAGCGATTATAGCAAATAACATGAGGGCAGAACTGTTTTGCCATTCATCATAAATTGGTCCATCGCTGTTTAACCAAAACTAAGGAAAGATAGATGGCCATCATCAAGGTAGCTTTCTATAACTAAGTGGAGATAATACTTAATCAATTGCAACTTTCTCTAAGGATTCCTCGTGCTTTAGAAACGTAATGCAGTTTAGACGTTGGAGAGGATTCCCTGCCCATCTTCTTTTCTCTTTCTCCAGCTAAACCAAAAATGGAAGGAGAGAACGAAATAACACAACGTGAAGCGAGGCAGAGCCAGGTTTCATGGTTACATCTTTGTTGCTTCGATACAGAACTCACAGCATTGCAATGGGTGGGATTTTCAGCAGGAGAGTGACTTGAAGGCCAACGAAGAGGCAGTCTGCCTTGGAATAAATTTCGTAGTAGCTCCTCGTGTTTCACATGCATATTCCCTTCCCTAAGTGTTGAAAATGAGAGTATAGCAAAGTAAGTGAGAGAAATAACACATAAAAAAAGTAAATGTACTTGCGACCAAATGCTGTGCATTTCTGTGCTTCAGCTCATGTTGAGGATTTCCATTGCATTGCATAGAGTGTCAACTTGCCCGGGATGGAATGGTCATAACTTCAGTAGAGTCTGGTATATAGCTAGCACTCAGAAAGTTTTAGTCCATTATTATTGTGGTGGTAGTTGTTATTATCCTAGGGAAACGTGAAATGCCAAGGTGGGCAGGTAGAGACGCCTGGATGCAGACCACCTTGGCTCAACCTTAAAGGCTCAGTCATATGGAGGAGTGTCACGACACTTAGAAGCAACCTGGTAACCACTGCTTGGCATTTTTGTTAGTCCAGATCTGTCATTTACATTTAGGCCTTTCTTCCAGACGGCACATGCCTAAATATAAATTTCAAAATGTGTCCTAAGTCTTAAATTTTTTACCCTACTTGCAACCTAAAAAGGTAATCTATCTCAGTTATATGGATACTGGCAAAAGAACCATGAGCTTTTGTACCAGAGACAAAGGGTACTGTATTATATACAGCAAGGATAGTAGCCATAGTGTTAGCGTTTGTGTTGACTTTTTTTTCTTCTAATTTTTTTATTGGTTTGCATACAATAATTGGTATACATTGTATTTCAGTCAGGTACATTGCATTTTGTACCATCTTTCACTTACATTGTGTTTTGTACCATTATTCATATACATTGTGCCTTTTATCATTATTATTGATCTATGCCTATTATTAATAAATCATAACATTAATAACATTAATTCATTATTCATTAATGTTACGATGAACATTCTTTAAGTGGTACAGCAGTGGTCTGTCTCTTTGCTGTAGTGAATAACTTGTAGTTGCTGTGATGCTGAACACTGTGTCATATTGTGTCAAATGCCATAATGATTACTCCTCAAGTACAGTGTTTGGAGAAGCTTCCTGATTGATTCAGGTTTAGAACCAGGAGTGGCATCCACTTCCTAGACCACATGCCTCTGAAAACTCTATAAACATAAAGAAATGATGTTAAAGTCTAGAACAGAATTGAGGTCTTTTGTTCATAAGGTTGCTATGAGTCATATTCGGCCTGATGGCATTTAACCACTGCTAAGTGAGACTAGTGTTGTTCTGTTTTGGAGGAACATTCTTCCACTTTGTACATCACTCTGTATCAGTTTGCTGTACTGAGGTAATCCGAGTTTTCTGTGATGCTGAACCTTGTGCCACTGAGGTATCAAATACCATAATAATAGTTTCCCAGTGGGGACAGTGTTTGTTCGAGGTCCCAGTTGTAAAACAGGTTTGGAAGCAGGAGTGGCATCTACTTCCTAAACCACATGCCCATGGAAACTCTATGTGCTTGGAGAAACAATAGTGATAAAAAGGCATTAGGTCTTTTGCTCATGTTGTTGTGCTTGACTCGACAGCAATCTACAACAACAACAACAATGACAATGGCTATTACTCCATCTTTTCAAGTGCCCACTGAATCTGTCCTAAATCTGTCCATTGAATCTACACACACACCCTGCCCCCTCCTCCGTCTGACCACTCAACTTTGCTACCGTAGTCTGCCCTTCCCCTTCCCTCTTTCCTCTTCCCATTATGGGCATTAATATACATTTTACTTAGTTATCCTTCTATTTTTATAATGAAAGACTTCTGCAGTCTTCTCGTGAGACTGAATTAGCCGACTCAGCATAATGCTCTCTAGACTCTTCTATGTTATATAGTGTTTTATGAAATCACTGGGGATTTTTGGATTCCATTATGTGAGTATACCACAGTCCACTTGTTTGTTGATATGAATATGGACTGCTTCCATTTTCTTGCTATTGTGAATAACACTATTATGATGAACATAGGTGTACATATCTCCATTTGTGCCTCAGTTCCAATTTCCTTGGAATATATTCCCAGCAGTGGAATATCTGGACCATATGGGATGTCTGTGTTCATGAAAAGACTCTTCATAAAGGAAGACATTCAGTTGGCCAACAGATACATGAAAAATGTTCAAAATCACTGGCAATCAGAGAGATTAAAATCAAAATAACAATGAGATATCATATCTCACCCCAGTAACAGTAAAGTGTAGCAGGACAACAAGGAATACATGTTGGAGAGGAAGTGGAGATTAGGATCCTCATGCACTGGTAGTGGGATTGAAAAATGATTCAACCACTCTGAAAGGCAATTTAGCATTTCCTCAAAAAGTTGTGTTGACTTCTTGAACCTCAGGTCCTACAAGATGATGTGAAGAGGGCTAGATGGTTGTCAGACAGTAATTTCTGTTGCAGGAGAGAAATCTGGAGATTAGAGAACTCAAAACTTTTATAATGGGCAATAAACACATTTATTTGTGTTTCTCTACTATTCGTAGAATTTCCAGAGGCCTGTTATTTAAGAAGTGGATGGCCAATCTTGCTTTCTAGTCTGTCTTAATCTGGGTTAACTCTGCAGTCAGGGACTTGTCTACATTATTTAGGAGCACAATGTCAGTTTGAGAACTAAGGTGCATCTGATTCAGGTCATGGTCTTTTCAATCACTTGCTATGCATCTCAAAGCTGGACAGTGAATAAAAATGAGAGAAGAATTGATGTCTTTGAGCTATGGTGATAGAGAAGAGTGCTGAATATTCCATGGATTGCCAAAAGAACTAACAGATGTGTCTTGGAGAAATCACAGTTGGAATGCTCTTTGGAGACAAAGATGATAAAGATTCTTCTTAGATACTTCAGATATATACCTAGAAGAGGCTATTTCTTGGAGATGGACATCTTGCTTGGAAAGGCAGAGGGTCATCAAAGGATAGGAAGACCCTCAACCAGGTGGATTGGTTACCACCACAATGTGCTCTAGTCTATCAGGAAATGTGAGGATGGCACAGGATAAGACCTGGTTCAGATCTGTTGCTTACAGGGACTCTGTTTGCACTGGGAGATAGCAAAAAGATACAAAGAAACATTGCTTTGGGGTACTGTGCAACAGAATGTGAAATAAAAAAGGAAGAGAAAGAATGCTGCTCTCACCATGGCTGTGGCCCGTGGAAGTCTCTAGAAGGTACGTGGAATTTCAAGGAGGGAGCCAGTGCAGGCATCTCATGGGACTCGTCTGGTGGTGGCATTAGGAGTGCCTGGTGGTATAGTGATGGGGTCTAGTGGGAAGGACCTTCTCTGTGGACCCTGGAGTCTTGGAAGAGGGACTTCCACACAGATAGATATGAAGGCAGGACGAGGATCAATTATGTGTACTATGTGGAGGCTAGCAATAATTACGTAGGAGCCTCTGTAAACACACTCCTATAAGACTTCTAGAAGTCATTCCAGAAGAGCTCTGTGGGTCCACCAATAATCGGAGGAGCTGGAGCCTAGAAAATGTGAGTTAAATTGTGAGAAGCGCTTCTGCTTCTGACCTGTGTGGTGGTAGTTGTTGATGTTAGGTGCTGTTGAGTCAAGTATGACTCATAGTAACCTTGTGCACAACAGATCTGAACCGTGTCCTGTCCTGTGCCATCCTCACATAGCATATCACACACACTCACAGATCATCTCTCACGTACACGTGCCTATTGCTGCAGTCACTGTGTCTGTTCATCTCACTGCGGGTCTTCCTCTGTCTCGCTCACCCTCCGCCTTTCCAAGAATGATGTTCCTTTCCTAGGAAGAGCCTCTCCTAACAATATGCTCGAGGTATGTGAGATGAAGCTTCACCATCCTTGCCTGTAAGGAGCACTCTGGCGGACATTTTTGCAAGATAACCATTTCCAAGATTTGTGTGGAGATGTATAGAAATGGAAAATTAATAAGAAGAGATGACTCTAAGTGGATATACACGATTAAGTTGAGTTACCAAAATCTTTTCTGTCTCTAATTCAGGTTTTTTATCAGTGATGTAGAATTTTTGTGTATCCATTGTAATACTTTTGTAGTGTTCTTTGAGGAGCCCTATGACATTCCTCCAGATAGCCTTCCAAAACAAAAACCTTTACCCAGGTACATTTAGAAAAGGCTGTGTGTTGACTTACCAATGACTTTTTTGCCTCTCCCTTTAAGATAATCTTGGGCTTTGTTTAAACCAACCTTTTCCAAGCGCACTTGATTAAAGAATCCTATTTTTGCCTAGCATCTCATGGAGCTACTGTTTGTTCAGGGGATCACTTTGTGAAAGATGCTGCATGATAGTGTGGTGATATGATTATCATAATTGAAATATGAAGGAAGAATAAAGGAAACCTTCAGAATCTTTAAGAGCTTTTCAGTTAAAACTATTGCTTTGTGTGTTGTCTATGTCTAAGGTCAGTTACAGAGAGAGGGCTTCTGGTCTTAACATTTGAGTTGTGTTCCTCACTAAGTAGTTGTTCTGGTCCACCTAGCAGTCATCTAGAATTTCTAACGTTGATACTAGTCGTTAACTTGAGGGAGCTCTAGTGGCCTAGTGGTAAGGAGTTGCACTGCCATCCCAAGGGCACGTAGTTTGAATCCACCAACTGTTTCTTGGATAAAGACGGCCAATCTCCTGTGACATACAGCCTCTAAAAACCTGCTGGAGAGTCAGCTATGGGTCAGTTTCAAGTCAGCAGTGCATAACAACAGCAGTTGTCCTGAACTCTTGGTAAGCCACAGTTTCTGCAATGAGTTGATATGATTCCAGTGATAAATAAGTACATTTGGAATTTTATAGAACTTGAATGGCCTTACTGAGGGTAGATTTCTAATTTTCAATGGGATTATAGGATATTAAGACTTACAAATTGTTATTTGTGAAATCTTTGAGAGTATGAGACACAAAGTTATACACCATGGCATAAGAATGTCTTTTTTTTTAAAGTCCATGTGGTGTTTATTACTCTGTTACTGGGAGAAATACTACAAATAAATCAGCTATGAACTGGAAAGCAACCTTTCCTTTTCCATTTTAGAAAGCTGTATCAATTGGAGGATTTACTGGATGTTTTTCATTATGTTAAAGTGGAAGATAAATTAGTTTTTTATCTATTGTCTGCACAAATCATGTATCAGATTTTATACATGAAAGCTGTTGCTTTTGTAGTTATCTTTTTAAAAAAAATCCAAGAAGTTAGATAAGACCAAGTTGACAGAATTGACAGGAGGTATTCTGGAAGGATTTATCACATATTCACATTGGATTTTGTGATAAATTCCGTGGTGGCTAAAACTGTGATGTGGGCAAAGTTTTTGTTTTTATTTTCTTTCTTTTAGTAGCATCTCTATCCTTTTTCTGTTGTTTCACTGTGTGTTAAAGTCTGAGAGATCAGGAAGGTTTGTAGTTCTGAGTTCACTGTGGAAAGTTACTTAATGTCTACAAGCCTAAGTTTCCACTTTTTAAATTTTTTTAGTTTCCACTTTTGTGCTGAAGGTTATGCTTAAATTTCAAGATGGTAAGTATATGAAATAAAATAATGCCCTTCGAAAGATCCAGTGTAGTTTCTGGCATATAATATGTGCTCTTGATGAGTTTACTTCTCTTCCTTCTGTCTTCTCCCTTCTCCACATTTAAAATCCTCATGCCAACCTTTGGTGATACCCATATAGGACCCCCAATTGCTGTCCCTATGCTTTTTCCTTGTCCTTAATTGAATGCTTGCTGTCCTCATTTCCATTGTCCTTTTCTCAATTTCATCTCCACTCTCCGTGGATTTCCTTTCAGGCTTTCATCAGCTGTTATGTGTGTCCCGCCTTGAAAAGATCTGCTTCTGCTCTCTATCACCATTGTTCTCTCTTCCACTTCTTTGTCAAAATACTGGACCACGCCCACTGCTTCTGTGTCTCTGCGCCTTCATCCTTCCTTCATTCTCTGCAGTTTGCTTTATGTCCTGCAGTTTTAACCCTAAGCACCTCTCTTGAAGGTCATCAAGAAGCCTTTCTGAAAAATCCACTGATCCATTCCAGGCCTCATTTTTCCAGACCCTTCTGCTGCATTGGTTGCTCTTGATCCCTCTTGAGGGCGCCTCTGGCCTCATCCTCCTCCCACTGAAAATTCCTCATCCAAGTCCTTGTTCTGTAAGCCCTCCTGTGCCTTCTTCCTGCTGCCGCCGCCTCCTGTTTTATCCAAAGGTTGTCACTGTCACACTGGCTCTGTCCCACAGCCTGTCATTCAATTCAGTATGATTAAATTATGTCTGCAGATGAATTAGACCAGCTGTTTTCCTCTCATATTCACGTAGTTATCACTCAAAGAGTGGGCCCTGAGGCAGTGAGCCTTTCCAGTCACATTGGCTGGAAGTAAACTTTTGGCATGAATGACATTCTAGTCTCCAGAAATGACCATGTCAGCCAGTAGTGACACCAAGTGTCAAGGGACCACATATTGGCAAACTGGGAACAAAAGTATTCAAACTACCTTTGACTATATCAACAGGATATACTCAGTTATCATTATCATATACATATCATCATTATTAAGTCTCCACCTTGTTTATGAACTAAATCTAAAGGAGAGGAAGGAAACACGTTTTTAGGAGTGACGAGAACCCACAGAAAATGGCATGCTTTGGGGTCAAATTGTGGAAGATCTCAAAGTCTTTAAAAAGGAGCAGTAGCGAGTATGGCAAAACTAAATGGTGGGCACTCGTGGTTCATGCACTATGGAGGATATGAACCCACTGTGAGTTCAGTAGGTTCTGGCTCATACTGACCCTAAACAGCAAAGTAAAATTGCTCTATAGGATTTCAAAGGAGCCATGACATCATTATGGCTTCCACATTGTGTTGCTAACCAAAAGGTCGGCAGTTTGAACCTGCTAGCTGCTCTATTAGAGAGAGGTCTCATTTCATTTGAGAAATTTGAAATTTCATTTCAAATAAGAGAGTCTCATTGCATTAAGATTTCTAGTCTCTTTGTGAACCTTCACTAAAATGAAAAAAGCATTTAAAGGTAAATTAAAAAGATATTTTTATTTACCCCACCCCAAATAATATTTATAGTCTCGCAAACCCAATGAAGGGCCCCCTACAGTTGCAGTTGACTTGATGGAAGCAGGTCTCTGATTTGGCAATCTTTATGGAAGCATATTGCCACAGCTTTCTCGTCTGGAGCCACTGGTGGGTTCGACCTGCCAACCTCTCATTTATCAGCTAAATGCTTAAACACAGGCCTTCTTATTTACAAACAAATGCAACTCATTGCCATTGAGACAGAACCAACTCCGAGCTGACCCTCCAGAGAGTTTCTGAAGCTGTAAAATGCACAGGAGGAGATCATCGCAGATTTAAACCTCCAGAGGGGTGCTGACTTTAGGTTAGCAGCCCAGCTCCTTCTAGACTTCTGTTGTTTTTGGAAAATCTAAATTTAACTAAGCATCCTGCATCTTCTCTAGCAGTCCGACATGTGTGAGGAGAGAAGAGTGAATTAACAACTTTCTTTCATTTGGTCTTATTCTGATTAGCCTAGCCATAATTGCATTTGGTGGGGTTTTGTTTTGTTTGTTTTTTCATTTCTTTTCAAAAGCCTTAGCTATTTACTGTAGTTTAGGACTCAGTTTGCAACACTCAGTCCAATTGAAAGAGCTACCTGGTGGTCAGGATGTAGCGCCATGGTTTTGCTGAAGCTTCTTGCAGGAGGAAGGAGCTGACCATGGAGTACTGGTTTCTGGGTGAAGCAGGAGATACTCAGGGATGTCTAGAAATGAAGACAGCCAGTAGAAGGCCATAGAAGCAGGGCAGGAAACTTCCTGAAGGTAGGACTTCTTCTTAACTTATTCCTGATCCCCACAGGGTACTTACAACAGTCTTTGGCCATAAAACCCAAAACCAAATCCATAGTGTTGCCAAGGCCTTGATGTTGACGGAAGCCTACCGCCACACATTTTTTCTGGTGGTTTCAAACCTCTGACTTTTCAGTTAGCAAGCCAACACTTAATCCACTACTCCTCCAAGATTCCTTTGCTCATAGGGAGTGTTGTGGTATTTGGCAAATTCCATGGCTTTTCCGCCTTCCCTTCTGCTCATTCCTGCAGGGATGACTGACTTCTTAGCAGCCTGCTACACTTGATGGGCTTCCCTTCCCCCCATTTGTGAATGACCCCATGGAGTTCAGCAAAAGGACCAAAGTGAGCAAGAATGGACTGGCCACTGGTGTGGCCTGCCAAGCTTGCAGAGGGCTTCCTTTTCACAGTATTATCAAGCTGTGCAGCGTGTGTCTGCGCGTGTGTGTGTGTGTGTGTGTGTGTGTGTGCGCACGCGTGTACATTGGTCCTTATGATTTCTCAAGATATGCAAAAGACCTCCTTTTAACATTTTGTAAGGCAGAGTGTGCAGCCAGTCAGGCTAAGCAGTGTTTATGTCTGTGTATGTGTCTGAGCATGTGTGAGTGTCTGAGTGTATGTGCATAGTTATGTGTGTGTGGGATCATCCAAGTTATACAGATGATTTACTTTTAACATTGCAGCAAAGTATGAGAGAGAGAGAGAGAGACGGGGGGGGGGGAGAAAGAGAGAGAGGCAGAGGCAGACAGACAGACGAGAGAGAACATAAACAAGCCGCTGAGTGCAAGAAAGCTATGCTAAGGATAGGATACTGTGTTGGCTTTTTACTATATAGAACATTCACCAGAAACTCCAAAGTACAAATTAATTAAAAACAGAGACAGTCACGGCTCAAGGCAAGGAATGCCCTCAGTATTAAACTCTGCAGCAGGCAGGCCGTGGTGCATTTGCCTGCCTTGGGCCGGGTTGAGGTGCACCAGGATTGACTGCAGGTGTCTGGAGGGGTTTCTCCCACTGCACTTTCTGAGAGCCCTGGTTTGCAGCCTCCTGGAATGTGATAGGCCATCTTATAGGGGCATCAGGAACTATTTGTAATAGAGGAAAAGTTATTCACTTACATTGTAAATGAGCTCTTGGTGACAGCGAGACGGAAGTTCACCGTATACCCAAAGGCAGGTGGTTTGAATCCACCAGCTGCTCGATGGGAGAAAGATGGCGGCCTCATCAAGTGTGATTTCCAGAAAAACCTGATGGGGGGAGAGCTTTGACTTGGTTCCAGCTGGGTGGCGCACAGCAACAACAGCACAACAACAACGGAAAAGGCAAAAAGCACCTTCAGGAAGAGTGGGTTTAGAAAGTCAGACAACATTATGGGGCAAGATGTTCTGGATGGCACATTTGGGAAAATAATACCATGTTTATTTTAGTTATCTGGTGCTGTTTTTATAACAATTCTTGTATGCCTGTTTGGTTTACCAGCTCATGTAGAATCATGACATGGCTTCTCTCCTATGTCATTACGTCATTACATGCATATGTTAGGGGAGGGCACAGTTCAACTCATGACAGTGCTAAAAAGACTTGTCAAGGGACTGGACCGCCCGAGGGGGAGAATGAAGACAGGAGCGGGCTCTAAGTTTAGGGCAGATGAAATTGCTAGGAATGAATCTCGTTTCTTTGACGTGCGGTGGCAGACGGTCTTTGTCCAGTCGTATCTGATGTTGACCATTTCTTTGTTCACTTCTCATCCAGTTACTCAGCATGCATACATGTGCCAGCTCTGTACTAAAACTGACCTTATTCGCACACAGAATGGATTTTTGTTTTTCCTCTGTGCACAGTGTTAATGGATATTGACTTCTCATGGATAGGAGAGCATGAATTGGTCCACACCAGTTTCTCTCAGCCAGGAGCCATTTGCTTCTGGGGGGGGTGCATTTTGCAATGTCTGGAGACAGTTTGGGGTGGTCACAAAATTGCGTGGAGGGGCTGTGCTTTGTGGGCCAGGGCCACAGATGCTGCTGAACATATGACAGTCCCGAGGACAGGCCCCACAGCAACGAGTTATCCAGTCCCAAATGTCAGTAGCGGAGGTTGAAAAGCCCACAGAATAACAGCAGTTCAATTTTTATGTTAACGTTGAAGTTGATGAGGATATTACTTATCCATCATCATTCCCGTGAAGATAGTCAGTGAATACAATAGTAGATTTGATACAATAGAAAATATTTTCAAAGTATTATGTCTACACACCTAAGAAATCTATTTTTACATCATTTTTAAAACATATCCCTCTAAGTGTTGTAAATGTTCCTTTTTCCCCTGTGTGCATTTGTTTTGCTGCTTTATCAGAAAGTGGATGATTTAGAGTGTGCAGACAGCATGCTCCTTTTATCCTGGTTGTGAATGAAATGTCTTCCTGAGAAGGATCATTTGGTACTATATTTCATACTGGCAATCGGACTTGGACTGTTTTTAGTACTTCTTGTTAGTATTTTGCACAAGTATCTCTCCTACTCCTGGGGAGGAAGCTTTATTAAAATACTGCGAATTAAGTTCTGTATCAATTCTTGATCTTGACATATTTTACTTATGTTGTCGTCGATCATTTTTTAACTACTTCTTCACAAATTCAGTAGACAAGATTATAATAAGGTACTTCCCTTAATCTTATGAAGATTTCTGGAAAGTTCTGCACCAGTATTTGCTCTGAAACAAAGAGAACTATCTAGATCTAGTTCATCATCAACAATATTTTGGGGGTTTTTTCTTTTCGAAAATCCATTTTTTGAGGGAAGAAGTAAGAGCCTGATGCAGAATTTCCAGGAAATTTATAAGAAAGAAGTGTTATCATTATCTGTGATAACGATAATGCTTATAATTTTCTTCCTAAATATAATACCTGGTGGTTTAAGATATAGACCCATCAATTTTTCTTAAACATTCTTTTGATTTCCATTATGAAATTGTGTAATAGGAGTCAGTGAACTACAATGAAGCCAAAGACCTGTTTTTGTAAATAACGTTCTCTTGGCATGCAGCCAGTTGTTTACTTGCATATATTGTCTATGGCTGCTCTTGACCAGTACATTAATTGGAATAGAAACTATGATCTGAAAGCTGAAAATGTTTACTATGGCCCTTTGCAGACAAAATTTGCCAACTTCAGCAATACAAGATTAGGTTTTACAAATGTGAGACATAGTGTGGAGCTGTGATGTCAACCTGAAGGCACATGGTTCAAATCCACCAGCTGCTCTGTGGGAGAAGAATAGGCAGTCTCCTCCTATGGGATTATATTGCAGCTGAAAATCCACCGGAAGGTCGCCTGTAGGTTGGTTCCAACCTGATGGTACATACGAACACAGATGGTTGATAAGTTTTCTAGAAAAGATTAAGTATCACTATTATCTGTCATAGAATTAAAATGTGTAATCATTAGTATAGTTGTGCTTTTATCATCCTAAATTTATTTTTATATCTCAAATAGGAAAAGCTTACACATTTAAGGATTCAACATAATTAAAAGTAATTTGAATTTTCACAAAAGGCTTCCTCTTGAAAAAAACTATTAGTGTGCACTTACCTTATGTACTCTAAAATTCTTCATGTTAACTGGAAATATTTATATTAAATAGTCCTGTCTATAAATGTTTTACTCTCCTGAAATACTCCCATTAAAATTACCAGTGCATTTATAAAATCTGCAAAACCAAGGATGTTAGAGGGCATAATTACAGCGTCTTTTGGAACATTCTTTAAATAGTAGAATGATGATGCTTTAGGAAGTAGGTACTCAATTACATGAAATGATCGGTTTTGTGATTCCATCTGCAAACAGGAAAATAACTTCTTTGTACTTGTCATTGTATTTGACTTATTTGTATATGCTATCAATCTGTCACATTAGAAGGAGGACATTGCCTGGAATGAAACCCTTCCTTCTATCTTCAGTACAAGCAACACTTCTACACAGAGGTATCATTTTAAAAATTGGTCACTTGCAGGCTTTGTCCCCTAAATGTGGGAAATATCTCATCAGATTGTCCTTGCCAAATGATAGAAAGGGCGCAGGCTAGTTAGGGGATAGAATAAATCTTCAGGCTTAAAAATGATGAAGGAGCCTTTAAATTTCAGGGACTTGGGGTGCAGCAGCTTGTTACCAGGATCCAGAGAGGAGAGCTTGTTTCTCCAAAGGGAACCCTTGGTTCAGCAATTTGCATATCAATTCTATTCACAACGGTTGAGGTTCCATAAATACTTGCATTAGTCAAGAAATGAAACTGATGTAACAAACTATGAGACTTATGATAGAAATGGGTTCTTGCTCAGGTGATTGTCCAGTGCAAGGAGACGGGAAAAACGTCTTCCTATACTCAGAAGCAGCAAAGTTTGGGCTGTGAAGTCAGTCAGGTTTTTATATTTTAAATGATTACGGGGTGTGGGGATGGGAGGGAAGAATATGAAGAATAGTATTTCTTGACAAAGGAAAAGTATATGCTAGTCACATTTCTGTGTTTCTAAATAAAGTTCCATTGGCATACAGTCATGCTCATTATTTGGTGTATTGTAAAAGGATGTGTTTTATTACAGCATCAGAGTTGAGTAGTTACAACAAAGTCTGTGTACTTAGTCTCTGACCCTTGGCAGAAAAAGCTTGCTAGCCCCTGAATTAGGAAATCCACTGGAGAGGCCAGAAAGCAGGATCCTGGATGATCTTGGAAAAGATTCCAGAGGCCACGATCATACGTGGCTTCTGCACACTTAGCCAGGATTGCGGTATGTCCCCTTGGCACCTGCAGGGAGACTGAGAAATGCGCTCTAGCTACATGGTGATGATAGTGGACAGGCATTAGTCTCTACCACCTGATAAAGAAATGTATTTTCATGAACTCACCCTTGAGCAGTGGCTTCAACTCTGAGTCTGTATGGTTTTGATTCCCGGAATGCAGACGTGATTCCATTCCACCTTTCCACAGTGCCATTAGTTCAGCTCATCACACTTTGCCCTTCCTCAACTCATATAGCCACAAAATGAAAGACAGGTTATTTCAAGATTCATTTTGAGTTTGTTGGTTTTTTTTAAGAACATGATGAACAATGTGATGGAAACAGCAGGGGTGCCCAATAATTGAGTTGGGCTTGACAGACTCATTTGTGTATTTGCTGAACTAGTCGTGCAAATACTGCTCAAAGCGCATCATTCTTTTCCTGGCTCCTGTTGTCCTTGTCTTTGGTCTGATTACCTGCTGATGTTTGTGAGCTATTGTCAGATGGGCACCTTCTCAAAGTGGAGTATAAATTACATGGGCGAGTAGAAGCACCCATAAATTTAGAGATTGTGATCCGCCAGATCCTTCTTTCCAATCAGAAGAAAGAGACAAATAACACATATGGAGCAGTCAGAGATTCTGATATGTCTTAAGGTTAGAACTTCGTTTAAAGACTGGACTTTAAAAAAAATTAAAAGTAATAGCATCTTTGGTTTTCTTTGGAAGTTCTATTTAGTTCAGAGTCTTCAATGGATATGATTTTACCCCTCAGTGACATTAGTTCACATCTTGAAGAACCATTGGTTACCATGACTAGGGGTGAAGGCCCTAAACTTAAACCTTTATTCAGTATATCTTTTCCACTCCCAGTGGAGTCTGGTTTGGGGTGGGGGGAGACCACACACAAAACCCATACTGAATAGTAAATGTAGTTATCAAGGATATTTGGATTTTTATTTTCTTTTAGAATAATAATACATTCCCAGCCCACTAAAAGCTCCAAATAATTTGCTTTAAATCTCATTAAAAGCACTCTGTAACAATCCTCAGAGGATTTTTTTGTACAACATAAAGCATGTTTTGGCTGTGTAATTAACAAATTAATTAGCATTTAATCATCACATTAGTGGGTTTGCGCGCAGTAATAATACCATATATGATCAAGCGCAAAATATGTCTTCTCCTCTGCAGTGTACGTAACTGTGAGGGAACGTCACCGTGAATAACATTGAATTAAGATGTATCCAGGGTAGATGTGGCATATTGCTGCTTTCACAAAGGCTGTGCCCCAAGGAGACCTTCCATACAACAGAATCCAACGTTACCTGGTCCTGCGTCGTCCTCGGGATCATTACACGTTTGAGCCCATTCTTGTAACTATTGACGTTTTCTTCCTTTTTGCTAAGTTTTGAAAACCTGATGTCCTTTTCTCTTGATTTCTCTTTCCTGATAACGTGTCCAAAGTAAGCCAGCTGCAGTCCAGCTGTCATTGCCTCTAAGCATCCCGATTGTATTTCTTCAAAGTATGAGAGAGTGGTCCAGTTATGTCTTCCATGTCTTCACTTCTTATATGCATCATCACTTCCATCTCAGGCTTTAACATACAGGCGTCTCTAGGGGGTCCATGCTTTTTCATGGAATTTTTTGCTTTCTTAGACTATATTTTCAATTTGTAACATAGAGAGAAGACCCTCTATGAGGTGGATTGATTCAGTGACTGGGGTAATCGGGATGGGTGTGTCAGAGACAGTGCGGTTGGCGCAGGATAGAGCGGGGTTTAGGGCTGTTGTACATAGGGTCGCTAGGAGTCGCAAGTGACACGTAACAACACATAACAACACCAAACAGAGAGAGTACTATGAGGGTTATGCATAGAAGAGACTTTCGGCACACAAGCATGGCTTGTGTTCTAATGGAACAAGGCTGCTGCCAATCCAAAGCCTGTCTTAGATTCAGGAACACTTTGAATGTGTTCACTGACACCTGTGTCATGGCAAGTTTTCATTTAGAGAGTGATTTTAGGACACAGATTTCTTATGAAGTGCTAGAGCAGATATCCAGGTGGGGAACGGGAAGTAGCAGGACCTCCTCTATAACGCTGCTTATCTTCAAAGGGAGATTTTCGTCTCATTATTTAGCGTGCAAAAGGATCTTGGGTCTGGGAAGGGATTGATCTTCTTACTAGTAGTTGAAACGTTGGTGGTTTTAAACCATCCAGAGGTACCTCAGAAGACAGGGCTGGCGCTCTGCTTTGAAAATTCACAGCCTTGAAGACCCTGTGGAGCAGCTGTACAGGGCACACTTGGGGTCCTCACAAGCGTCTTCAGGTGGAGAAAACCCCTCAGCTGTGTTGCCGATAGGAGCTTTTCTCTAGCCTGTATGAGAGAGGGAAGGAAGCAAGATCCACCTTTCTTCCAGTAGTTGCATGGCCTTCCTGGATCCACCTTCTTGAGAGGAGTGCGCTGCAGGCAGAGGTGGTTGTCAGTGTTCTTGGAGGGAACATTCCCAGGGATCTGTTGTCTTTTGTGCATACCGCGTGCATTCCTCTCAAGAGAGGAAGTGAGTCTTCAAACCGCACCTGATTGGGTGGACTGGCTGTCAGTCAGAGCCCAGAGGTTACTGAGCTCTACTAAGTCAGTAAGCCCACCCACTTTTGAGGGAGAAAAAGAACAGTAACATACAGAAAGGACCCCAGGGGACTTCCCTTGCCTGACTGCCACCATGACGAGACTGCCACCAAGACGTCAGCTAGCCAGCCACCTTCCAGAGTGAAGGGAGACTCCAAGTCCCCAGGCCGGCCTCATCAAATATTTTTAAATTCACACCCTCAAACAATCAACAGCAACAGTTCTGTAAGGGTCCTCGGCTCAATCGCCATGGCTGGCCTTGGTGAGGCTTCGTCTTCCGCCAGTGCCTCCCACCCCCTTCAAACCGAGCCGCTCCACCATGTCGTGAGCATGGACATGACTTGAGATCTTTCTCCTCTGGAGGCGGCAGAACCATTTTTATTTTCCCTCGTCAAGTGAGGAGTTCGCTGTAGACAGCTGAGTTAACCAGCCCCATCCTTTGATTTACAGGACGCCGCTCAGGCACGGAGCCTATGCAGCATTTGACATTTTGTTGCCAGGCCAGAGTTGAACTTGTAAACTTGAGAGCCAAAATCCAGTGTTTAACCTGCCAGACTGCAGCTCCTGGCTCAGGGTGTGGAGGGTGCTGCCCCCAGAAATACCCCTTGGATCCAGTGTGTAATTGAAAATGTAGCCACATTCCCAAAACTCCCAAGAACAGATGAAATTGCTTTTCATAACATCTTTTATTTTACCCTGTAGATCTCAAATATTATCTTTTCAATGTCTAATCCATGTAAAAATCCCTAATGAGAGATTTGATTTTTTTTTCCTACTAAGTCTTTTGAAATCATGTCTGTTTTTGGAATATATCGTTATTCCTTCTCACTGCTGTAGACTCAAAACCAACTAACGGCTGACACTCCAGAGGGTTTTCGAGGCGTAAACATGGGAGGAGATTGGCCATCTTCCGCACACAGAACCACTGGTGGATTTGAACCCCCAGAGGGCCGGAGCCTTTGGATTAGCCGCCAGAGGTCTCTGATGTTCCTAGTTTCCTCTGACTCCTGGTGACCTTGGGCACAAGAGAAGGAAGCATTCTGGGTTCCGGCATCCTCCGGATCTTTGGTATGCCAGGGCCCCTTCGTGTGGGTCTTATGTTATTCTGTCCCATGGAGACTCTTCCTCGCTTTTGCTGGCCCTCTAACAAGCGTTATGTCCTTGTTTGTTCTTGTGGTCATGTGCCGTCCAGTTGAGTACACTCATAGTGATCCTATGAACAACAGACCTGAACCCTGTCCTGTCCTGGGCCACCTTGCTATGAGCCAGAGTCGCACCATCCTTGTTTCTAAAGAACATTCTGGGTGCATTTCATGTAACTCTTGAATCCCAGAGAGGGTGTCCAGACACAATCAGCTTGGATGGACCACCACCCAGTAAGTAGTCTGTCTGCGCTTCACTTGCAGTATCCATGCTCGGGATGCCAGGCATGTGTTTCCTCCTCTTGAGTTTTGCAAACAGATGTTTTGACAGCTAACCGTGGCTTCTTGTGATTCATTTCCTTGGAATTACTGAACCCTGGGCCCCATGGGCGTTCTGAAAAGATTACTTCACAGTTGAATGGCTGCTCTGCAAGAAGCCAGAGAAGTCTTGGTTCTTAGCATGTCAAAATCATCCTATTTGGATCTGATTTCAAAAAGCTGACTGTGCATGCACTTGACTGAGTGCAGTTACATATTCCCCACCTTCTGATGTGGAGAGGCTGGATATGTGCGCTCTTGGCACAAAATGCTCAAGCGCGAGAAAGATTGTCGCGGTGTTAAGTCTTCCTTAGCATAATTTCTTCACTGTCTCGGATAGAATCACTATCAATTCAAGAATTAGCCAGTCAGTTTCCCTGGACTTTGGTGTCTAGGAAATGTCATTCCTTGAAATTGGAATTAAACATACTATGAGGTTCTTTTTTAGGACATAGTTTTATCTCTAATATTTTTGCCACACTATGTTATGTTGTGAGATGCCATCAAGTCAGTTTGGACTCAGAGCAACTCCACAAACAACGGAATGAATCACTGAGCCGGCGTGTGCTGCCCTCACAATTGTTGCTGTGCTCGAGCTCATTGGTGTAACAGCCACTATGTCAATCCATCTTCACTGAGAGTCTTTCTCTTTCTTGGCTGACCCTCTACTGAGCATATTGTTCTTCTTTAAGGAGTGGTCCTTCCTGATGACATGTCTGAACTACGCGAGATGAAGTCTCGTTGTTCTTACTCCCAAGGAGTGTTCTGATTGTACTACTTCCAAGACAGATGTGTTCGTTTCTCTGGCAGTCCAAGGTATAGTCAATATTTTTCACCAACACCAAGATTCAGATATGTCAGTTCTTGGTTCTGTCTTCTTCATTGTCCAGCTTTTGCATGCATACGAGGCAACAAAAACTCACTTTAGAGTCATAGAATAAAAGCCATGGTTTTTCCTTTGCATAATTCTTATGGTAATTTCTGTTCTTTTTTTTCCTACTGAAGCGAAATAGTGCAGACAAAAGGAGATACATATTGCATGAGATTCCTGAACCAGTTTAGCATTTTTTAGCACATTTTAGTATAATCTTGCCTGGACACCTTAAAATTAAGCTCTCGTTTTCCATTACTGTGATGGCCATAGAGTATCATTCCATCTGCCAACAGACTGGGGTCCTAGAATTTAAAAAGAAGGAGATAAGAAATTCAGCAATCAGATTCCTAGTGGCCTAGTGCTTGGATTTAAAATTAGAAGTATTGATAGCTAATAACTCTAGAAGAACGTTAGTGTGGTCTCTTGGACCAGCTGTTGATGCCAGCTGGCCTCATGTAGGAATTCACAGAGTAGGTGAAATTTGCCTTCAGTATTCTTATCCTTCTCTCTTCCTCAGCTTTCTTATCTACAGAATTGTGTTTCACTAACTCATCACCATTGATCACTGAGTCTAGTAAGTCGTGTGTGGTGGGGGCTGTCCAGTGCACTGTAGCATACAGAGCAGCCTCCCTGGTCACCACTCTCTAAAAACCAGTAGCAGCCACCCTCAAGCTGTAACAACCAAAAATATCTCTACCCATATCCACTGCTATCCATTCTGACTCCCAGTGACTTGTTAGGACAGAGTAGAATTTCCCCATAGGGTTTCCAAGGCTGTAAATCTTTACACGAGTAGACTGCTACATTATTCTCATCTTTCTCGTGCATAGTGGCTGGTAGGTTTGAACTTGTGACCTTTCAGTTAGGGGACCAATGCTTACCCCATTATGCCGCCCACCAGAGTCCCATAAAAATGTCTCAAGACATTGTGCAGTGTTCTGGGGCATGGAGGCAGGACAAAGTCGACCCAGTTTGGAAACTACGTGTGACATTCCCCAAGAACACGTCTTAAGTTGACAGAAGGCAACCCACAACATTATGAGTCATTTAATGTTCATTCGAGCTGGTACGTTAGTAAGAGCAGACTTCCTGCCCCAGTCTAGTCCAGTGCTGGTTTGCAGTCATGTGAGTAACAGGGAACAATCTCTGTGCCATTAGTGTACTGATTTTGTGAGATTCACTTAAAATTTAGTTTGATTGGACAGAATATCGATATTTAAAGTTGAAATTATTCATTTCAGTGGAACATGACTATCACTTTGTCAGGAGGTCTTGGGGCTCTGTGCCTACTGACCTCAGCTGCTAACCCAAAGGCCAGTGGCTCAGACTCACCGACCGATGGTTAGGAGGAAAACAAGGCATTCTGTCTTCCTGAAGATTATACCCTTGAAACCCTGCAGAGCTGTCCCTCTCTGTCCTCCAGGGTAACTGTAAGTTAAAATCAACGCTACGACAGTGGCACTTTGTCTTATATATTGCACTTCAAGGATTAAGGTGTACTTGACCCAAGTGATGATATTTTCCATCACTTCACAAGCATGGAAAAACTGAATGGATGGTTAGTTCTCTGGAGGCCAAAGAATTCCCAACAGAGTGATACCTAGTGATAATGTGTGCTTGTGCCCACCCTCCAGGGGGTTTCTGAGGCTGTCATTATTAGTGGGAGCAGATGTCCCTTCTCTCTTCTCTCTTACAGGGAGAAAGTGGGGGGGTCCATGTCAGTGACCTTGTGGCTAGCAGCCGGACACATTACATACTACTTAGAATGTGAATTCTACCTGGGCACTTAACCATGTCCTCTCTTATCCCTGACTGCAATTTGAGATGATTTTTCTCAACATTCTCATTTGGCAATGATTATTTTCACAGTGAACTAGAGTAATGTGATTACCAAATGTATCTAAACTTCTGCTGAATGGATTAAGGCATTTTTTTCCCCTTCAGAATGCCATGTGCAAACGTCCTACTGTACAATCTAAATTTCCAAGTTTAACCAGATGTTTCTTGGGCAGATTTTACTGCACTTGGACAGTGTGAAAGGAATGTCTTTTTGAGACAATTGGTGGACATTGTGGAATTAATCTCATAGAATAAAGAATATTATATGACAAAGAAGAGCCAACTCCTCCAATCCCGTTGCTATTGAAGCCTGTTTTGACTCATAGCGACCCTGTGAGACACAATCAGAATATCCTACAGGGTTTCCAAGGCGGAACATTTTTACGGAAGCAGACTGCCACATCTTACTCTGAGCAGCTATCCACCTTTCAGTTAGCAGCCAAGTGCATAGCTTCTGTTCCTCCAGGTTCCTTCAAGAAGAGCATAGAAGTCTCTTAAGTGAACAGTTTTTGCATCTCTGTCAAATTGACTAACCTTGAGCACCATTAGTAATAAAAAAAAGAAAGCAAAGCAACACATGCACACTCTTTGTTATTGTTGTTGTTACTGTTAGATGCCATCGAGTCGAGTACGACTCATAGTGACCCTGTGAATACAAGATCTGGACCCTGTTTTATTCTGCTCCATCCTCACATTTCCTAACACAAAAGAGCCCATTGCAGCAGTTACTGTGTCAATCCACCTGGTGGAGGGTCTTCCTCTCCTTCGCTGACCGTCCACCCTTCCCAACATTATGTTCCTTCTCCAAGGAATAGCCCCTCCTAGCAACATTCTTGCCTCCAAAGTGGTCCGGCTGCACCCTCTCTAAGACATATCTGTCCTTTCTCTTGGCCGTTCACGACATGTTCAGTGCTCTTCTTCAACACCACACCTCAAGGGCATCAATTCTTTTTCTGTCATCATTTTTCATTGTCCAGCTTTCAGATGCATCATAGCAAGTAATCAGAAAGACTATGGCCTGAATCAGACGCACCTTAGTCCTCAAACTGACGTCATTACTCCTCAATAATTTGGAGACCAACTGAAGACTTTCCCAGTGCAACCCGTCTCCTTATTTCCTGACTGCTGGTACCAGGGGTATTAATTTTGAATCCAAGCAAGATGAAGTTATTGACAGTTTCAATCTCTATTGTTCCAGTGGTAAGAATCTTTGTCTTCCTGACACTGGGATGCAAGCCATACCAAAAGCTGCATTCCTTGATCTTCTGCAACAGGTGCTTCAAGCCCTCCTCATTTTCGGCAACAGGTGCTTCAAGCCCTCCTCATTTTCTGCAAGCACGGTTGTGTCATCTGCATAACACAGATTATTGATGAGCCTCCCTCCACTCTTGATGACACCCTCTTCTTCATAGAGTCCAGCTTCTCAGATAATTTGCTCAGCATACAGATTGAATAGGTATGGAGAGAGAATACAACCTTGATGCACTCCCTTCTCTATTTTTTAAGACTTCATTTTATTGACTAGCTCACCAGTCTATCAACCAGACCAGAAATTTGGAGGACAGCTGTCTGGCCAACAGATTGGAAGAGGCCTGTATTTGTTCCTGTTCCCAAGAAAGGAGATCCAACAGAATGTGGAAACTATTGAACAATATCCTTAATATCACATGCAAGCAAAATACTGCGGAAGATCATTAAAAAATGGTTAGAACAGTATATAGATAGGGAACTGCTAGAAATTCAAGCAGGATTCAGAAGAGGCCATGGGATCTGGGATATCATTGCTGATATCAGATGGATCCTGGCTGAAAGTAAGGAATACCAGAAGAATGTATATTTATACTTTATTGATTATGCAAAGGCATTTGACTGTGTGGATCATAAAAAACTGTGGCTGACATTGAGAAGAATGGGAGTCACAGAGCACTTGATTGTGCTCATGCATAACCTATACCTGGGTCAGGAGGCTGTTGTGCGAACAGTGCAGGGGAATACTCCATGGTTTGGAATTGGGAAGGGAGTGTACCAGGATTGTATTCTCGCTCCATACCTAATGCACACACTATTCCTCCCTTAATCCTCAATGGAGCTCTCCTAGCTTCCAGTTTCTCCACCGGCCAAAGTGCTTTACATTAATAATAATAGTAATGATAAGGATTGGGCCCCTTGTAAGAGGATTGTGGACTTGCAGAGTTCAGATCTAGAAAGTGCCAGCTCTCACTAGTTGCCTCGGGTTGATTAAAGCTCCCCAGTCCTGACCTTCCACCCACTAGGGTTGTTGCCAGAGGGGTGACTTTTCCTGGGAGAGCGCTTTCTCGTGAGATACCTGCCTTGTGAGAGTCCAGATGGGCTCATGTGGACCAAAGTGCCAAGATGGAATTCTGGTTGATTTCTTGTTTCAAACTAGCCTGTCAATGAGCACTGATCCACCATGGGGAAAAAAAGAAAATAACAATTTCAAACCTTCCAAGTGGAATTGAAGACCAAATAAGCCTACCTTATGCTGAGAAATAACCTCTCGGATGCATAGTCTCCGCCAGGTCTGGTGAAGATGTAAGCTATCCACTTGACTGAAGTGCAAGCCAAGGTGCGCTCCTCTATAGGGAAGATGCTCCAGATGAGTCAGGTCTAGCAGGCAATGTTGGGAGGATAGCCTGGGTTCCCCCACATCAGTTAATGTTTCGGTGCCTTCCACTCTGATTTAATACCATGTTTGTTTTCCCCCGTTGGTTGGTAACATCCACTTTGCAACTCACTTTAGTCTAGAAAGCTGAAGGTACATGGGAATTTACGTGCACTTCCCGCCCACACAGAACAGACATGCGCGCACACGCACGTACAAAACTCTTGACCAGTAACTATGTGGTATTAAACATGACAGCCCAAATCCTTTGCCTCAAGTCCAGGCAACTTTGGGGAATACCTCTTCCACAACTACCTGTTGACCAGGCAGAAGCCGTCCTCTGCCTGGGACTTTGCCTGGGTGTATAGTATGTTCTTACCAGAAACCTGAGTGCTGCAAATTGATGCCTTCACCTGCTAAGCCAGGGGTTGTCAATTTGCACTCACCTGGAGTTACCGTGGAACAGAAGCTGAGCGATGTACTTTATGAAAAAGCACCCATTTACTGTGTCTCGCAAAAAACCAAACCTATGGAGCACATTTCTTCTTTGACACACACAGAACTCACTATAAATTGGAAGCAACACAATGGCAACCAGTTTACTGATGATCTATCTGTTTTGGCTTCCTCCCCTTCCTGTCTGGCCTCCCTTCCTTCCTCACCAGCTGTCTCCAAGGAGCACTTCCTTTCTAGGTCACTTGCACACAAACCCTCATTTCCAGATCTGCTTCTGGGGAGCCCAGATGAAGGCATCCTATTAGGGCAGCTGTTTTGAGAAGAGAGATGCACCGTTGCGCTTTGCCGCCTTCCAACTATGTGAAGCTATGCATCTTAATGGTTAAAAGCAGATGCTCAGAGTCAGAGCAGGTTTGCTTCCTGTGTGAGCTGGGGAACATTAGACAGAGTAGCTAACACCTCTGTGCTTCTTTTTCCTCGCAAAGTAGGAGGACATTGAGCCACTTGCATAAGATTGTTGTGAAGCTTAAAATACAGAATGCACAAAAGGATCTGTTTATGGCACATCATAAATCCTCAATGAGTGTTAGCTTTATGGAAAATCCTACTGCTAAGACTCTAAGAAGGGGTTTCATATGTTTACATAATTCTTTGAGCACGACTCAAAGCAGCCTTATAAGACAAATACTGCATCTTGTAGGAAAAAAGTTGAGCTCAGAAAAAATTATGACTATAGGCTTAAGTCATTCAGTTTGTAGTGGTCTCTGATTAGGGCCCTGGGTCGTAGACTAACAGGGCACTGCCTCTTGACATCTTGCCATCTGGAATATGTTTGCTTGAGCCAGAAAACACGGAATTCTAAGTATAAAATGCATATAAGATTTGAACGATCAGAAATAGTATATTAAGAAAGGTAGAAGAATACAGCAAGAATGTCATCTCTAACCATTCTGTGAATGCTCCGAACAGTAATTGCATTTCACTGAATGAAATTGCTCTTCATTTCTAATTATGCCAATCTCTGGTATTGATTTGATTCTCTTACTTTCTCTGGAGGAAATGGAAGTAGTTGTAGGTGATAGTGTTCTCAAAAGCAGTTGAATCTGTGAATTTGAAAATGTCGAATGAAAAATGTGAAGGTCATGTGCATACAATCTACATATGTCGACATTCATGTATGTGTTAATTACTTCTAGAGAAATTAAGATCAGACATATGGAAAACCATATGTACTGGGAAGAGAATGCTCAGGTGTGTTCATATATCAAAATCC
The DNA here is from genome assembly GCF_000299155.1 of Elephantulus edwardii. NCBI lineage: Eukaryota > Metazoa > Chordata > Mammalia > Macroscelidea > Macroscelididae > Elephantulus > Elephantulus edwardii. Next base: position 4,636,337 of record NW_006399865.1, read on the forward strand.
CTAAAGTATCCCCTGGTGGGACTGAAGATGGAGGACAGAGGGGAGTCTAGTCTTTAATTTATAACAGAGTGAAAGTCATTGTGGTTCACCAGTGGGTCATGGGCAGAAATCAGCACTAGAACTTTGAGTGATTATTATAAAGGACTGTGAAAGGCTTGGGAGTACCAGGCCTGAAATACTTCGACTATATATGAAAATCAACAACCTCTGTTGTGCACATGACACAGCCTTGCTTGCTGAAAGTGAAGAGGACTTGAAGTGCTTGGTGCAGAAAATAAAAAAACCCTACAGCCTTCAATATGGATATCTCAACATCAAGTAAACAGAAATCTTCACCACTGGACTTACAAGCAACATCATGATTAGTGGGGAAAAGACGGAAGTTGTCAGTGATTTTTTATTTTTTTTTTTCTTACTGGGATCCACAGTCAATACCATTGGCTCCAGTAGTCACAAAATCAAAAAACGTGTTGCAGTAGGAAAGTGTGCCGTCTGGGACCCCTCCAAACGACTGAGGAGTAATGATATCTGTTTATAGACTAAGGTGCACCTGATTCAGATCACGGTTTTTTCCATCACTTGCTATCCATCTGAGAGCTGGATAGTGAATAAGGATGACAGAAAGAGAATCGTTGCCTTTGAATTGTGATTCTGGAGAAGAGTACTGAATGTTGAGTGAACTGCCAAAAGGACAAGTAGATATGTCTTGGTGAAAGTTCAGCCAGAATGCTCCTTGGAGGCAAGGATGGCGAAGCTTTGTGTCACATGCTTTGGGCATACTGCTAGGAGATCCTACTTCTTGGAAAGGGAGATCATGCTTGGAAAGGTGGAGGGTCAGGAAAAGAGAGGAAGAGATTCATTGAGATGGACTGACACAGTGCCTACAGCAAAGGGCTTGAGTGTGTCAGAGATGATGAGGTTGGCACAGCATAGGACAGGGTTCAGATCAATTGTTCGTAAGGTTGCTGTGAGTTGTACTCGATTTGATGGGAACTAACAACAAAAACATACATGAAAATAAGGAGAGGAAAGAACAGAGGAAAAACAAAAGAAGGCCTCTAGCAAGGTGCAAATACACAGAATGATGTATCTCTTACTCTGGGCTATTGTCGAACGTATAATGCCTAACCATATGTTCATTTTAGACAGTTCTTTCTTTCATTATCTATCCAACTCTCCACATCAGACCTGCTTTGTAACAGTGCAGTATTGCAAAGAAGACTGGGGATGTGGAGAGATAGGTAATTGTGCAATAATTAATATTAAAAAGTGAACTGGAGAGGGGGGAGGGAGAGTGAGAGGGTAAAATGTACAACAGTGAATGAATGAAAATCCAGCTTTTCTGTAAATGTTCGTTAAAATCACACAAGATCTGGTGTGAAAACAATGTCTAAGAACTTTGTAAGTCAACCAACAGAAAATAAAAATTTTATTTAAAAAAGTAAAATTTTATTTAAAAAAAGAAAGTAATAGGAAAACTTGTTTGCTATGATTATTTAAATTTTCTTCTCTATAACCTTATATTTGGAAGCAGGAGTGGCATCCACTTCCAAAATGGCTTGCCTCCGGAAACTCTATGTACGAACAGTGCTCAGGCTGTTCGTTCTTAGTGTCGCTATGAGTCGCCTACGACTCGACGGCACTTAACAACATAGCCTTATATGTTACATGAGGGTATTAGATACAGGAATAAGTTATAATAATTTTTTCAAAAAGAGGAAAATAAAACCCAGTGTAAGTGTAAAAAAAAAAATACACACAGTGCAAACAGGTGTGTTGGAATGTTCTAGTGCTGGAAGGTTGGTGAGCAGGATGAAGATGTGACCTTTGTGTAGATCCTTTTAGAACGTAGCATAGAAATTGGCGGTTGAGTGCTAAAATGCATTAACCATAGGTTGCATTTTGTTACATCTTCATTGCAAGCAATTGGTGAATTTTCCAACACTAGAGGTGTCATCTGCTTACCAAAGCTGTTACAACAAGAAAGCTTTGGATAAGATTTGATTCTCCCTCCCTCCCTCTGTCTATGAATATTTCATTCCCATTTTCATAATCATTTGGGGTCTTTATAATTTAAACGTAATGTTCTTAATAAGATTATCTTTAAAGTACCATGAGTTTTATACCCTTGTGATTTCTGTGAATCTAGTTAAGAAACTGTGTCTTGAAGTCAGATATACTGCACATAATGTCATTAGCCTTTACTGAAAGAAGTGGATATTAATTATTGATGCTAGTTCTCATATAAAAATGAAGATTGTATTTTTTTTTCAAATGGACAGATATATCCCAGGCAAAACTTTAGATAAAGTAATTGGAAAGTGTGTGCATAATGGAATAATATTTTAAAAGTTCAGAGAAGAAGGATGGAGGGACAGAGGAGGAGGGAGAAAGCAGGAAGGATTTAGCTCTACCCCAACAACTCTATAACCAAGAAAAAGAAAATCTAGTACCCATTTACAGAGTGTTGCCCATGCCTCGTGATGACCTCTTACACAGCAGATTAAGACCGTATGCCAGGGCTTTCTCTAAAGTAGTTAGCTCAGAGACTAGTACCTTATTGTATAATCTTGCCTGCTGAATTTGTGAAGTAGTTAAAAAATGATCGACGACAACATAAGTAAAATATGTCAAGATCAAGAATTGATACAGAATTTAATTAGCAGTATTGCTCACCCTTGAGGGTGCAATGATCTCAAAGGCCTGTGGCCAACAAACAGTCCGGGAGCTCTGTTTATGCAATCTGTTCATCCCGTCCTATTTTTAATGGTGACATCTCTATTTGTGAATGGCCATACTTCTCAGCCTTTTCATGATGTGGCCATGGTCCAGACCAACAGGTCTCCACTGCCTCAGACTGGCCAAATAGTCTGTTTAATATTTCTGATTAAGTGTCTCTACACACTTGGACTAATTTCTAGCATGTTGGTACTTTTCCTAACTCTCCCTAAGTGTTTGTTCCACTACCATTCATGAAATCAAATAATCATCTCAGTGGTCTCATCTATTTAATGATCAAGGTGTGGTAACTTTGTTTGAAATATTTTACAACAAGGAAGCTTATTGCCAAGTGTGAGAAATGCCACTTGGCTCCTCATTTAAGTTTTAATTAGCCTACCAGTTGAAATGATTCTTCTCAGTTAACGTTTTTTATTTGGTTTTACTGGCATAGCATCTCTTGCCAATGTTTTCGCTTTCTTTGCGCTATGTAATTGCTTGAAGCTTCAGTGTCATTCAGTTTCACCACTATTTGGCTTTATGAATATTCTTTGCAGGCTTGGAAGGCCCCTATGCTGGAGCAAGAGATGCCTCTTGATTGAAAAGATTATCCTACCTTTCCTCTCATTATCCACCACCTTTCAAATTCTAAGTCTGTGATTTCTGTTTCACTGCCTTCTGAAGAAAAAAAAAACCCAAAAAAGAAACAAACAAAAAAACCCCAAAATGCTTGCTATCATTCTTCACTCACTTTCTATGCATTGATGCTTGAGGCCAAAGCCTTTCTTGTTATTTTATTATCTTGTCATTTCCACCAACATGAAAATGAGAACAAATCTTTTATATATTTGCATTCCCACCCACCCCTCTTCTGACTTTCCCCATTGAACTATGGGAAATGTTGCCATAAACAAGGTTAGGTGAGGGTTCCCTCTAATCTGCCAGTTGTACTCCCTGAGAGAATCAGGACAGTTTTTGCTAAACAGATCTATGCTTCAGTCTTTTTTGTTTGTATCTTTCAGTCTTGCCTCCGTTATTTATTATCTGTACGGCCTTGGAAAAGCACTTATTCTCCAAGTTATTTCTTCACCTTGGGGCAAAGCAGAGAGGGAGGGACCGAACACTTCCTTTAGGTACTTTGAAATAATGAATGAAAAACTCTTTCAAACCTACTTGTGCTGTGTCAGGGACATAGCCGTGTGGTCATTGTGTGCTGTCTAATTGATTCTGACATAGAGCGACCCTGTGTGACTGGTGAGTTCAAACTGATGACCCTTTGGTTAGCAGCCAAGTTCGTAATCATTGCACCACCAGAGCTTCTAGAGTTGTCATTGTGTACTGTTGAATCAGAACCGACCCATAGTTGACCCTCCAGCAGGTTTTCAAAGGCAGTTAAGCACACTGGGGGAGAGTGCCCATCCTTCTCCTGCGGAGCCCCTGCTGGATTTGAACTGTGTACCTTTAGGATTGCAGCACAGATT
>NW_006399865.1:4642236-4650414 GCF_000299155.1 Elephantulus edwardii
TGGGTTGATCTCTGGATTCTCAATTCAATTCCATTGATCTATGTGTCTGTCATTGTACCAGTACCATGCTGTCTTTACCACTAAGGCAGTGTAGTAGGATTTGAAATCAGGGAGTGAGATACCTCCTACCGTTCTTCTATTCTTAAGGAGGCAGCACAGATTCTTAACACTAGAGAGTTCCCTTAGTAGTCATCTATAAATAGACATCTCAAAAAAAAAATCCACTCCTTGCCATCAAGTTGGACCAGTGGTAGCTGACTTTTCTGTGGGTTTTCAGGGAGTGTAATCACATGGAAGATTGCCCATCTTTCTCCCATGGAGAGCAGGCAGATTTGAATTACCTGCCTTTGAGTTGGCAGCCCAGCTCCTTACCTGCTAGGCCACCAGAGCTCCCTGGGCTACCAGTAGACAGTTTATGCCAGTAAATTGTTGCTTTTGCTCTTAGGGAAATTGCTACTTATGAAGAACTCCAAGCATACTTCCCTCCAATCTCAGAAGATACGGTGTTGTGTCCTCTTTTGAAATTCCCCCTCCTCACATATCCCTGTTCCACTCCCTTTGACCTTCCCCAGCTGCTCTCATTGCTGGCTTAGGTGTCACTGAGTTGCTTTGCCATTGTGGCAATCTCATGTGTGCAGAGGAGTACTGGTCGATTGGATTTTCTCAGCTATGACCTTTTGGAAGTAGATTGCCACGTCTGTCTTCTGAGGTGCTGCTGCATGGATTCAGCCTTTTAATTTGTTATTGTTGTTCGTTGTCATGTACCCGTGAGTTGGAACTTGCTAATGACTGACCCTCCCGTGGGATTCGGAGGCAGTAAATCACACAGGAGGACATTGCCCATCTTTGCCTTAAGGAGCACTTGGGGGATTCAAGCCATGTGCCTTTGGGGTGGCAGCACAACTCCTTAACACTAAGCCACCAGAACTCTTTAGTTAGTAGGAGACACTTAACTCTTTGCACTACCCAAGGTTCTGCTCTTATTATCCCTTCATTTACGGCTTTATCTTCCCTTCTTCCTCCCCTGTGAACTGCCTCAGTTTTTAATATCTATCTAGATTGGCATCATTTGTAAAGAGTCCATTCTGACTCGTAGTGACACTGTAGAACACAGAAGACCTGCTCCATGAGATTTCCAAGGCTGTAAATATCTACAGAAGCATACTGCCACATCTTTCTCCAGGAGGAGGGACTGGTGGGTTCCAACCACACGCTTTCAGTTGGCAATCAAGAACATAATCTCTGCACCACCAGGGCTCGTCTAGTAATACCAGATTGTTCTAATTCTCCCAGTATGTCATGCTGTCTCACTCCTCCATTGTTGTTGTTATGTGCTGTCGAGTTGCCTGTGACTTATAGCAACTCTGTGCACAGTAGCTCTGAGGCGTGCCCTATCCTGAGCCAATCTCACTGTCTCTAACACACCCACGCCCATTATTCCAGTTACTGTGTCCATCTATCTCATCAGGATCTCCCTCTCCTGTGCTGTCCCTCTACCCTTCCAAGCACGATGTCCTACTCCAAGGACTGGTTGGTCTTTCTTGACCACATGCCCAGGGTATGTGAGACTGAGCTTCAAAATTCGTTACTCCAAAGAGATGCTTGCTTTCACTCACTCTAAGACAGACCTGCTTGTTCTCTTGGCAGTCCATGGTATGTTACTCTTCCCCAGCGCCACAACTCAAAGGCATTGATTCTTCTATTATCTTTAGTCATTGGCCAGCTGATATGTAGCAAGCAAATGAGAAGACTATAGCCTAGATCGGGCACACCTTAGTCTCTAGACTGACATCATTGCTCTCCAGCACTCTGGAGAGGTCCCTGACCACAGATTTTCCTAATGCAGCTTGTCTCTTGCTTTTCTGACTGCTGGTGGCAAGAGTGTTGATTGTGAAACCAAGCAAGCAGAAATTGTTAACAGCCTCAATCTTTTCTCCACCTATCATGGTGCTGCCAATTGGCCCGGTGGTGGGACTCTTTGTGTTTGCCACTCCTCCATCCTTTAGCTTAATCTCTTTCCTCTTACAGATGCCTTCCTCACTCTTCTGCATAGAGCTTACTCCTCTCTTTTCCTTCCTGGCAACTCAAGAATGTCTTCTGGACTCCACTCTTACCCTGTCATTTTGCTGTCTTGGTTTCTATAGCAGTATACAAAAAGTTCATGCATGTGTCCTCCCAAAAGTAGCTTTCCTGCAGGCAGAGGTGTGTGTCTCAGTACCTGACAGTAGTTTCTGAAGTATAGTGGATGCCAAGGTCATAATCACCTGGATAGAAATTTTGAGCCTAGACATTAGCCCAGATGATGGATGGCCTGTCACCCCCAATCCCCATGGGGGGGGGGAAGGTGCCTTTCTTAGTGAAAAGCTGTGAAGACTGCATTCTGATCCTTAAAGCTGACTTGAATAGAATGTAAATATACAAAGCCCTAAATTCAGCTGGTGCTCTGTTTTATTGATTGAAGGGTAAAAAGCAATGTTTTGATGCTTTCTAAAACCCCTGGCTTCCATTGCTGGTGGTTAGCACTTCCCCTCAGAAAATGCCATTAGTGCATCTCTCCGACCCGAGTGCTGACTGCCAACACCTGGCATTTAGGGATGGAGGTGATTCAAAGCTAATGGGCAGGCCGACCGTATTTTGATGATAACAAAACAACAAAGAGGCTATCCCAATAAGAGGTCAGGAGGGACGCTGAGTTAGAGCTTGCCAAAGAACTCATGGTGTGACGAACATTTTATCCAGCACAAAATGAAATTCCCTCATTTTTCACTTTTTACTGGGAATATTACAAACATGCATAATGTAAGCAGAATAATAAAACAGCCTCATGGGTTATCCATCCCAAGTGGTCTCTACCTCGCACTGGGGATAGTGCCTTGAGTGGGTACCATCAGGGTTGGGATAAAAAGCCATAGTCTGCATATCACCTTTTGCTCCTAGAGGCTCCACTTTAGACCAGAACGTGGGTTTCTTGGCATTTTTTTTTCTTGTGGAGTCAATTCCGAGTTGCACAGACCCTGTAGGATAGAGTCGAACTGCCTCCTAGGGTTTCTAAGGCTGTAAAACTTTACGGGAGCAGATAACCAGATAACCAACTGCCTTTCATTTAGCAGCACATTACTGTGTTGCAATCCCAAAGGCACACAGTTCAAATCCAACAGCTACTATTTGAGAGAAGGATACGCAGTCTCCTCCCATGTGATTTACTGCCTCTGACAACCTGCTGGGGGATCAACTATGAATTGGTTCCCACTCAATGGTACACAACAAGGTTTACCACTTGTTGGTAAGTGCCGTGAAGTCATAGATAATTCATAACGAAAGCCTTGAAACCTGTTGTATAACTTTCATCGTTTCTCTAAGTTCATAGAGTTTCTGGAGGCAAGCTATTTCAGAATGGATTCCACTCCTGATTCCAAGCCTGTTTTAATTGGGGAGGTCCACCAAACACTGTCCACCATGAGTAAACATTATTGCATTTAACACATCAGTGTGGATTGAGGCTTAATGTCAAGAAGACTAAGATTCTCACCACTGGACCAATTGGTAGGTAGCATCAGGATGGATGGTGAAGAGATTGAGCTTATTCACAACTTTAGTTTGCTTGGCTCCACAGTCAACACTCTTGGCACCAGCAGCCAGGAAATTAAAAGATGTATTGTGATGGGAAAGTCTGCTGTTAGGGACCTCTACAAAGTACTGAAGAGCAATGGTGTCACTCTGGAGACCAAGGTGCGTCTGATACAGGCTATGGTCTTTGCTATCACTTGTTATGCATCATAGAGTTGGACAATGACTAGGGAGGATAGAAGGAGAAGTAATGCCTTTGAGCTGTGATGCTGGAGAAGAGTATTGAATGTACCATGGACTGCTAAGAAGACAAACAGGTTCATCCTGGAAAGGGTTAAACTGGGCTGTTCATTGGAGGCAAGGATTCTGAGGCTTCATCTGACATACTTTGGACATGTTGTAAGGAGGGGACTGGTCCTTGGAGAGGGGCATTATGCTTGGGAGGGTGGAGAGATGGAGCAGAAGGGGAAGACCCTCTATGAGGTGGATTGATTCAGAGTCTGGGGTAATCAGGATGGGTGTGTCGGAGACAGTGCGATTGGCAGGGTTTAGGGCTGTTGTACATAGGGTCGCTATGAGTCACAAGTGACTCGACGGCACATAAAAACAACAACAACAAAGGGAAATTATCAAGTTTATTTGGAGAGAAAAAGAGACCCTGAATAAATAAAGCACTTTTGAGAAAGAAAAAATGAAGTAGGAGGCATAGAACTCCCTGACCTCAAAACCTACTACACAGCAGTAGTAACCCAACAGCATGGTACTGGTACACTGATAGGCACATAGACCAAAGGAACAGAATTGAGAACTCAGAAATGGACCCAGCTAGCTATGGTCAACTGATAACTCGACAATTTAAAAAAAAACTATCAAATGGGGATATGACAACCTCTTCAACAAATGGTGCTGGCAAAACTGGACTGCTACCTGCAGAAAACTGAAACGGGATCCACATCTCACACCATACACAAAAATCAACTCATGGTGGATCAGAGACTAGGACTAAAGCCCCAGATCACAAAGATTATCAGAGAGAGACAAGCTGGTTTCAAGCTCATACAGTCTAGTCTATAGTATAAAGAGACTGCCAAATACAGCCTGAAATGCACAGTCTGGAGAGAATAAAAGTGATGAATGGGACCTTCTAAAGATTAAGTCTCTGTGCTTATCAAAGACTTTTTTCAACAGGGTGAAAAGAAACCTAGTGACTGGGAAAAAAACATTTGGTAATACCATTTCAGACAAGGGCCTCAAAAAAGTTTACTGAATACTCCAGGGCCTCTAGAAGAAAAAGACTGATAACCCGATTACAAAATGGACAAACGACATGGAAAGCCTTCACAGAGGAAGACATTCAGATAGCCAACAGATGCATGAAGAATTGCTGAGAATCATTATTTGGTTTTTGATTGCTGTTTCCGTGGCTGTAGATAATGGAGTCAAGTAAAAGAAAATCATTGTCAACTTTTTTTTTCTTTTTCTCCTGATGTTGCTTACTGATCTAATTGTGAGGGGTTTGATTTTCTTGATTTTGAGGTGGAATTCATATGGGGTCTTTGGAGCAGTAAATGCTTCAGCCCTCTTCATTTTGAACAAGTAGGGTTGTATTATCTGCATGTTGTAGTTTGTTGTTGAGCTTTTTTTCCAATCCTGAATGCTACATTATGTAGCCCACATTTTCAGATTATTTTACCAGCATGCAGGTTGAATAGGTATGGAATAACGATGCAACTTGTTCCATTCATTTCCTGATTTGAAACCCTGTAATTTCCCCTTGGTTTGCATTGCTGCTTCTTGGTCCATGTACATGTCAAATGCTGGTACTGATGGAAAAATCTGTCCTATATCAGCCACTAACTGCCTGTTTGCATGCAGTGTATCTTAAGTACACTTTGGCTCAAATTTCAAGTTCATTGTCTCCACAGCCACTGAATTATTTGTAGGTGTCATAGATGTTTTTTCCCCCACTAACCATCGTATTGATTCTATTCCTTGAAATCACTAAGGACAAGCATTGATCCAATACTGTCATTTTGAAGTTGAATTGTTATCCTTAAAAACAAATATTACTTCTTGGGAACCTACTATATAGTAGAAATCATTTTTGCAGCTAGATTTCTTAAACATGTTCGGTGTGCCAGGCCCTCTTCTAGATCCTAAGAATACAGCAATGAATTAAGCAGAGTGATCTCCACGCCCTGGGGCTAATCTTCTAGGAAGTAACGATGGAAATGAAACAGAATAAATCACTAAGCTTGTTGTTGATGTTAGGTGCTGTCGAATTGACTGTGGCTCATAGCAATCCTATGAACAACAGTTCTGAACCTGTGACGCTGAGGAAAACCAAACTGGCAAATGTGATAGGGATCCAGGGGAGAGGAGTGAGTGAAGGTGGAGTTCTGGGGTGGTACAGACAGTGAACCAGTTGAAAGGTTTAGTGGCCACTGATTGTAGCTACCGAACTCCCTATAGTGCAGTTCTACTCTAAACTACACGAGGCTTCCCTGAGTTGGATTAACTTGGTGGCAACTGAGGGTTGGTGTTGTAAGTGAGCAAAGACCTAAACTGGCAATGATGCTAAGAAGGAGAGAGATGTCTACCCTCTAGTTTTAGCTCTGAAGGTCCTCTGTCCAAGACATCCCCACAGTCCTAGGCAAACCAGGATGACTGGTCACCCTTGGAGAGATCAGAATGTCAAATGTACACAAAAGGATTAACCACAAGACAGACACAGGCTGTTTGGTGTGAGTGAGAGGCCCAGTGATAAATGAGGTCAGGGGGGTGAAGTGTGGGCAACTGATATTGCTTCAATAGGTGTTTATCATTTGTTTGTTTTCTTTTTTTAAAAAAATCTTAATTTTCATGAACATTTATAGAGATTTTGGATTTCCTTTCATTCGTTGTTGCATTTTTCTCCCTGCCCACCCCTCCCCGCCAGTTTGCTCTTCTCTTTGAAAAGTAAAAGAAAAATTCTTTCATTGGTATACAGTCCCCTCAACCCCCCACCCTGAATACACTCCACTATGCAACCTTCATTCTGGACTATTGTGATAACCACAATACCCTATCATATATCGTTTTTAAACTGTTCTCTCCCTCATCTGTTTCAGTCCAGTATACATAATTGATCCCATTTTTCTCAGTCTCCCTCTGTCCCCGATGTCAGTCCTGTTTTACAACAGTGGCAGTATTTGTACTTTTGTGACTGAGATATTTCACTCAGTATCATGTCCTCCAGGGTCACCCATTTTGAATAATATTGCATGAGTTCCTTGTTTTTCAATGCAGCGTAGTATTCCATTGTGTGACTATATCAGAGCTTCTCTGTCCGTTCATTTGTTGATGAACACTTGGGTTGTTTCCACCTCTTTGCTATTGTGAACAAAGCTGCAATAAACATGGGTGTGCACATGTCTGCCTGGGTGGCAGTTATAGTTTCTTTAGGGTATATTCCCAGTAGAGGAATTGCTGGGGCAAATAGTATTTGTCTTTGCAACTTTTTGGGAAAGTGCCATACAGCCTTCCATAGTGGTTGCACCATTTTACACTCCCACCAACAGTGAATAAGGGTTCCAGTTTCTCCACAACCTCACCAGCATTTGTTGTTTGCTGCTCTGTTAAATTTTGCTATTCTTACTGTGGTGAGATGATATCTCATAATTGTTTTGATTTGCATCTCTCTAAGAGCTAGGGATTTTGAGCATTTCTTCATGTATTTGTTGGCTATCTGAATGTCTTCTTTGGTGAAGTGTCTGTTCATATCCTGTGCCCATTTTTCAATTGGGCTATTTACCTTTATCTTGTTGTGGTGCTCGAGTATTTTATAACATCTAGATATAAGTCCCTTATCTGACATGTCATTACCAAATATTTTTTTCACAATCTGTGGCTTTCCTATTTACACTGTTGGAGAAAGTTCTAGATGTGCATAGGGATTTGATTCTTAAAAGATCCCATTCATCTCTTTTATCTTCTCCTGGTTGCAGATTTTTTGGGATGTTTGGAAGAATGTTGATGTTGTGGATTAGGATTTCTAGAGTTCTTCCAAGCTTTTCTTTAATGAAATTTATAGTCCAGTGGTTTTAGTCCTAGGTTCATTGTCCACTTTGAGTTGGTTTTTGCATATGGAATGAGATGTGGATCTTGAGATGCCCTTCCTTCTCTTCAGCTCATGATGGTGGTTGGTATATTTCACTGCAACTTTTTTTCCACACACCCTATTACACCTCCCTTTCGTATTAATATATCTAAAAGTATAGCGTGAGGTAACAAATCCATCACTCTACGACAGGTGTTGATTGGAATGAACTGAGTTGGAAATGTCGGCTAGTGTATGTTTGTTTTCCCACAAGACTTAATGGGTGTGTGTATTATTTTAACAGAACAAATTTTTAAGTACTGTACTAGGAGACATTTGATTATTGTATAGTATATTTTTGAAGAGTGTCTAAAGCTTTTATTGAATTGTTGTTGTTGTTATGTGCCGTCGAGTCGTTTGTGACTCATAGCGACCCTACGCACAACAGCCCTAAACCCTGCTCTATCCTGCGCCAATCGCACCGCCTCTGACACACCCATCCCGATTACCCCAGTCACCGAATCAATCCATCT
>NW_006399865.1:4654364-4686891 GCF_000299155.1 Elephantulus edwardii
GTGAGATTGTTCTGTAGAGGGAACATTATTCTTAATGGTTCTGAATTGGGTTTTTGGCTTTCGAGGTGGAAAATACTAAGTTCACTGGTGTGTTAATGTCTCATGAGACCTGCAAAATTATCTGTTCTCCTCCCTTTTTTTCTTGAATAAATGAAACCAGTTTTCATTCGAGGGAGATCATGACCTAATTCTGTACATTGCCATATTGGTTGTTGTTGTTATGTGCTGTCATGTTGCTTGTGACTCATAGCAACTCAAACCTACAATAGCTTTGAACCCTGATCTATCCTGAGCCAACCTTGCTGTCTCCAACACAGCCATCCCATTACCCCAGTCACTGAGTCAATCCATCTCATCCAGGGTCATCTTCTCTTGCATTGTCCCTCTACTCTTCCAAGTATGATGTCCGTCTCCAAGGACCTGTCCCTCCTTGCACCATGTCCAAACTATGTCAACCAGAGCTTCAAAATCCTTTCTTCCAAGGAGCAGCCTGATTTCATCCTCTCCAGGATTGATCTGTTTGTTCTCTTAGCAGTCCATGGTATATTCAGTACACTTCTCCAGCACCATAACTCAAAGGCATCAATGCTGCTTCTGCCATTCTTAGTCATTTTCTAGCTCTCTAATGCATAGCAAGTAGTGGTGAAGACCATGGACTGGGTCAGGCGCACCTTAGTCTCTAGACTGACATGATTGCTCTTCAGTACTCTGGAGAGGTCCCTGACAGCAGATTTTCCCAGTGCTTGATTTCCTGGCCATACTGTTGTGTGGTGTTGATTTAGACTCATAGTGACCTCATGTGAAAGACTAGAATTGCGTTATAGATTTTCTAGGCTATAAATCTTTACAGGAGCACATCTCCAGGTGTTTTCACCAAAGACTCCCTGATGTATTCACACCACCCAGCCTTTAGCTAACAACTGGTTAACCGTGCACCACAGAGGCTTCTTTCTTATTTGCCTTACTTCTGTTTCAGGGGCATTTTAATTTGCACTGTTGTCTTCAGGGGCAGTTTTCTAAGCTTTATTTTTCTGAATTCCCAAAGACTGCTTATTTCATTTTATTTTAAAAGACGACAAACAAATCCAACCCTTTATTTTGTGCGTTTCCATTGCATTCCTTGCTCTCTTTTCCCTGGCTCACATCAGCAGGACAAACTAATGGTCATGTAGAGGTGTGCTCCAGTAACACAGTTGTGCTCTGTGATAAAATACCACTTTAAACATGTGTGATGAAACCTGGGTTTAAGACCAATTGCCACTGAGTTGGTTGCAGACTCAAAGTGACCCTGTTGGACAGAACAGAACTGCCACATGGGTTTTCTAAAATTCCACTCTTTACAGGACCAGAGTGGCTGGAGGGCTAGAACTACTGACTTTTCAGGTAGCAACTGAGAACTTAACCACTGTTGTTCTTTTTGTAAAAACAAGCGTACTGATTCTGGGTGATTTTGAGGGTCAAATAAGCTAATAGTTGGGGAAATTACTTTGGAAGTGTCATTACTCTATTGCATTCTTCATGTTCTTGCATAATTATAGGCCTCACGTTTTGCTGCCTCTCCTTGATTCTTTTTCCACATAGTAGTATCCCATTTCATTGACAAAAGCACATCATTGGTTCCTTAGGGTGCACAGCCTTCTTCAAGGAGTTATGTTCACGGACCCTAACTACAGTACTGAGGGGAGTTTTTATATAAATGCCACTTCAAGCTTTACCTTCTTAGTGAGAATAGTCATCAAGATTCCATACTTTCTTTTAAAATTATCTGTAGTGTCCCCCCCCTTTCCTCCACTGACAGAGTGGCCATAAGTTGAGTTTAAGTTATATACTTTTTGTTGGTTTTGTTCTTGAGAATATACATAGTAAAAGCAGCCAATTCAGCTCTTTCTCCGTGTACAGTTCGGTGTCCCTGATTATGTTCCTTGAGCTGTGCATCCCCTCTCACTATACTTTTCTGAGTTGTTGTTCCTCCATTCTCCTAAACTCGCTGCCTTCTAAGGTTTCTATCTAATCTTTCCAATTGCTTATATCACTTAGATCCCATATAGAAAATACTTAAAAGACCATAATGCTCAAGGCAGACATTGTTGTATTAGTTACACTGGACTATTGTTTAGCTGATATATATGATTTATCTCCAGGCAGTAGTTTCAAGGGTTCTTACAGCCTTTGTGACTGCAGTGAGTTTGGAGTCTATGGGAATTTGAAATTCTTTCTGCCTTTACCCCCTTTGATCCAGATTTGCCATAGATGAGATAATACACTGCAGTGAGAACAAGTCACACTCTGATAAGATGAATCTGAATATCCTTAGCCACCCATATTTTATTAAATCAATGCATATATGTGATTCCAATCAGGCATTTCAATTTAATGAAAAATGAATATGTATGTGAATCCAATTAAGCATTTCAACTTGTGCAGAATGGAGGAGCAGAAGATGAAATTTAACTAGTCTTTGGTTCTGTAGTCATTTCCAACTCCACGCTCCCCCTTTTTATGCTGTAATTTACCATTGTGGAAGGCTGATGTTGTGCCTTTATATCATATAACCAGGTCATGAACAATTTGTCAATAAGATTATTACACCATGAACTATGTGCATATATAGTTGGAAGACACAAAGGAGGCCACCCAAAGGAAATGATAGAAGGTTGGAATCGAAAGAACATTCAAATTCTGCCGTTGACTTGTTAGATGTTTGTGGGAAAGTGCTTGCTTCTCTGGAGGGCCTCAATTTCCTTGGTAGTAAAATCAAAGAAGTAATCTTCTCTGAAGCTCTTTTATAAGCCTTTGAGCTACAGGCTCTGTTTTGTATTGTGAATGCGTGCCAAGGTTGTGAAGTAGTTTTGTAAAGATGAAATGGAAAACTAATGACATATTTGCTGTCCACTCACATTATTGGTAGATAATACTTCTAGCTAAGATTTATTGTTACAAGGTCTTGGTTTTCATTTGACAATACATCTAAGTCATACCATTAGAGTAGTGGTTCTCACCTGGGGGTGATTTAGCCCCTGTATTAGCTTCCTGTGGCTTCTGTAACAAAATTACTACAAAGTGGTGAGCTGAAAACAATGGAAAATTATTCTCTCCCAGTTCTAGAGGCCAGAAGTCCGAATCACGTGTGTCGGCAGGGCCGCATTCTCTCTGAAGGTCGGAGGAAGCTGTTTTCTTGTCTCTTCCACCTCCACATAGCTCCAGTCATTTTGACTTTTGGCAGCATAAGTTCATTGTATGCCTACATCTTCACATGGACTTTTCCCTCCATATCTCTGCCTCAGGGCCTCTTCTTTTAGGTTCATTAGTCATACCGCACCTAGGGCTCCCCTGCCTCCAACATTACCTCATAGTAGTTTAATGAACTTGATCTGTAAAGAGGCTATTTTCAAATAAATTCACATTCACAGGTAACAGAGAAGAAAAATGGAACACTTTTTTTGGGGGAGGTACATATCAGCTCCTCATAGGGCATTTGGCAATGTCTAGAGATCTATCAATTATCATAACTGAGCAGGGGATTATCTGTGAGTAAAGGCCAGTTATGCTGTGAGTCCCCAGAACAGTAATACCCTCTTTAAAGTCAAGGGGGCCAAAGCTGAGAGAGAATGGAGAGACTCAGAATCTCTCCCTTTGTGCCCATGAGATGAGGAGCTGTGTATTCCAGAAGAAATAAATATTTTAATCATGTGTAACTTGGAGTGTGGCATACGAGGGGAATAAGAAATACGGAAAATAATAACTTGGCCTTAATGATTATGTGCTTGTATTTTCCCCAAGTTCTAAACAACAAGTAGAAAATTCTCTCTGGTGAAATTCCTGGTGCCTAGATCCTTCAGAAAGACTTTCTAGGTACAAAAAAGGCTCATGTGCTCTATATACTTAACGTTTTTTGGTTATGGACCAATGAAGTATTTCTTTATTCAGTTTAGTTTTTATTAGTTGATGTCTTTTCTTGAGCAATCTCTTACAGTGTCATTCTAATGAATAATATTAATTAGAAAATCACTTTCTATGCCTTTTACTATTTTTTCCTTTCAAATACCTTCTTTAGTGACTCTTAAATGAGCTGTTTGATTGAGACACATGACAAATAATGTTCTATACTCTGAAAATTCTCTGGCCGTTTGGGTGACTTATAATCCCTGAAAACTGAAGTCAGTTTGTTAATTTCCATTTAGCAGTGAGAAAAAAAAGCTAGAAAGCAGTCACAATATTTAAGTTAGATAAGAGTAGTTAGGTAGCTAAAGAATTGTGTGCTTGAGTTATCTACAGGAAAAATTACTTTGCAATGGCATCTAATTATTGATTTATTCTTTAGTTTCACATGTGTGTTCATACACACACACACACACACACACACACACACACACACCCCCTCCATCCTCAGCTCCTGACAGTGGTGATTCAATCACACAATTTGGGTAATTCTGGAGGACGTTATGCTAAATGAAATATCTCAGTCACAAAAGGACAAATACTGCATAACACTACTGTTATAAAATAGGACTGACATGGGAGGTTGGAGGGAAACGAGGAAAAGAGTGGATAGGTAATGAACCCTGCATTGGAACAGATGAAGGAAAGAACTGTATTTAAAGGAATATATGATTAGACATTTTATGTATGACAACAGTCCAGAATTAGAGGTGCATTGCAAACTGGACTGGGGAAGAGGGGAAGAGGGAAGAAAATGAGCAACAATGTGTGACTGTGATGTGTTTTTCTTTTTTAAAAAAGAAGTGAACTGAAGGGAGGGGAAGGGAGGGGGAGGGAGAAAAACGTGCAACAATGAATGAATGTGAATTTTTAAAAACCACAAAAACAACCAACCAAACAACAACAACAAAAATTTAAAGATCTGAACTGGAAAAAAAATTGGTGATTCAAACTTAGCATTGTGTCCTTACACAAAAACACCTGGCAGTCTGCTCCTGTGAAGAGTTGTTGTTGTTGTCGTTGTTATTAAGTGCCGTCGAGTCACAGGTGACTCATAGAGACCCTATGAAGGAAGTCCTCGATGCTTGGGTGTCTCTCATCCTCTCTCCAGGTTCATAGAATTTCCGGAGGCAAGCTATTATGGAAAAGTAGAGCCTATAAAACTCTATCTACTCAGTCCCACAAGGACAAATATTGTATAAAACCGTTATTGTAGAATGAGTATAAGGATTCAAGAGGGGTGGGAGAGGCGAGTAGCAGAGGGATGTGGTTGTGCTGGGGGCGGGGGGTGTTAATCATTTGGGAGGGTGAGGGAAATGGAAAGAATTTGTTCAGATTTGTATTTGAATTTTGTAAATAAACTAGTTGGCAGGGGGACCTCTATAAGACAGATCTACTGTGACATTGTCTCACTAAGAACTGACGTGGTGATAATAGGATAAACGGGGTGTAAGGTACATGGGAATGCTCTGAATTTTCGAAATTGTGGTTTGAGTGAAAGTTTGCAAAGCAAACTGGTATTTCCAACCATTCATGCACACTTTGTTTTATAACTTTAGTTATGGGGAGCTCTGGTGGCCCGGTGGCAACAAGCTGTGCTGTAATCCTGAAGGCATGCAGTTCGAATCCATCAGATGCTCTGCTGGAGAAGGATGGGCAGTCTCCTCCTGTGCCAGTTGGATCTGACTCGATGGTGCTCGTGCGCTCGCATGCTCTCTCGTGCTCGTTCGTTCTCTCTCTCTCTCTCTGTGTCTCTCTTCCCCCCCAACATGTAACTGTAACATTAGTTACAGTACTGACAATGCAGCCATTGTTTTCCCACCTCTTTTCTGTGATTCTCTTATGCATTAATACTTTTATCCTGTCCCTTATTATCTTAGGGGCTTTATCCTTTGGTAAATGTTACTCTTTTGACCTTGTGTGTTTGGGTATCCTAAGGAGTGTAAGTAACCGAACAACATCATTGCAACACTCAAGTCTCCACAGACAGACAGGTGGTGACCAGTGCACATTGAATGGAAATCTAACACAGATTTCCTGTGTGGTTATGTTGTCATTTTGAATCCACTTCCTAGCAACCCTATATGAAATAGATAAAAACATTGCCCACTCCTGTGCCATACTCAAAGCCTCCATTGTGCTCAAACCCTTTGTTGCTGTCATTATGTCAGTCCATCCAATTGAAGGCCTTCATTTCCTTCTCTGACCTTCCACCTTTCCAAGCATCATGTCCTTTTCCAGGGACTGCACCCTCCTGATGACCTTCCAAACTATGTCAGATATAGTCTGACCATCTCTCCATCTAAAGAACTCTCTGGCTGCACTTCTTCTTTTTTTAAAAAGAAGAAAATTGGAAAAGTACCACTTTAATTATTCCACGCTTTTGAAAAGGAACAGCTGTACTTTGTTCTTTTGGCATTCCATAGTGCATTCAGTACTTCCAACCAGTACAATTCAAAGGCTTCACTACTTCTTCAGTCTTCCTTGTTTATTGTCCAACTTCAACAAGTATGTGAAGCAATTTAAAACACCATGACTTGGATCAGATCCACCTTACTCTTTAAACTGGCAGATTTCCCCAATGGATTGCATCTCAATTTCTTGACTCCTGCTTCTGGGTGTTCATTGTGGATCTAAGCAAAAGGAAGTCTTTGACACCTTCAGTCTTTTCTGCATCTATCATGATGTTGCTCATTGAGTCACTTGTGAGGACTTTTGTTTTCTTGATACTGTGCAGCAATCTAAACTGAAGCCTATAGCTGTTGATCTTCTTCACTAAGTGTCCTCTTCACTTTTAGCAGGCAAGGTATGCCAGCTGTGTATTGCAGGTTGTTTATAAATCTTTACCCGATCATAATGACACCGTTTTTCTTCATATATTCCGTCTTCTTGAATAACTTCCTCACCACACACTCACTGAATAGGTATAGTGAAAGAATAAGCTGATGCACACCTTTTCTGATTTGAAACTATGCAGTCTCCCCTTGTTTGGTTCTAATGACTGGTTCATGTACAGCTTCTGCATGAGCACAATTTCCACTCTGCTCAGTATTATCCATAATTCATTAAGATCCACACAGTTGAATGCCTTTGCATAGTTAATAAAATGCAAGTAAACATCTTTTTTGTATGCTGTTTTCAGCCAAGATCCATCTGAAATCAGTAATGATATTCCTTGTTCCATGACCTCTTTGGAATGCAGCTTGAATTTTGACAGTTTCCTGTCTTCTCCAGCCCTCTTTGAATAATCTTCAGCAAGATTTTGCTTGCATATGATATTAATTATATTATTTGATAACTTCCAAAATCTATTGAATTACCTTTTTTTAAATAAGCACAGATATTAATATTATCTAGTCAGTTGCCAGCTAGCCAACTTCCAGATTTCTTGGCATAGACTAGTGTACATATCCATAGTTGGATCTGTTTGCTGAAACATCTTACTTGATATCCCATCAACTGCTGGAGCCTTATTGTTTTGCCAATGCCTTAGATGCAGCTTGAACTTCATTCTTGAGTACCATTGTCTTAGACATATGCTACTTCCTAAAATGGTTCAATGTCAAGTACTTCTTTTTGGCACAGTAATTGTATGTATTCTTTCCATCGTATTTTGATGTTTTCTGTGTCACTCAATACTTTGCAACTTGAGGCTTGAATTTTTTCCTTCATTTCTGTAGGCTTGAGCAATACCACATATGGTTCACATGTTTCTCATTCATGGAAGGTGAGAATTTCGCCATTGAAGAGTTCACATATTCTGCACGGTGAAGGGTCGCAGGTTATCTACTGTCCTTATTAACATCACTAGGCAAGTGTGGAGGGTGCAGACTGTCACAGTGTCAAAGAGGATGATGGCACCAAAATGCCCAGAAAAGTTTTGCACAAATTTCCATCTGAAATGTTTTATTTTTATTTTTAAAAAATTCTATAATTAGTTATAGTAGCAAATCTATCTTGTAAGTGTAACATTTTCAAACCCCGTCCCACTATACCCACAAGTCTAGTACACTTTGTTGATAGAATTTTTTGAACTGGTGAGAGCAGTCATTACTATCCGGTGACAACATTGCTTCAAATCACATGTTCTTCGTGTGAGCTCCAAGCACTAAATGTGGTTTTTGTTGTGACCAGTGGGTTGTTTTAGTTTCTGATTTTCCAAATTGTCTAGCACTTTAGTCACAACATTCTGGTGGTTAGTGCACCTATATAAGCAACTTTTTTGAAAATGAATTAATAGCCAAAAGCCCAGATGGAGAAATATTATTTTAATATTTCATATTATTATTAATATGCTGTTTGATTATTTAATAGTATATTTAAATATTTAACAATTATTTCATTATATTTAATGGTATTATTAATATTACATTAATACAATTTAAAATTATGTTTCTCACATATTATTCTAGTATTAAAGTTGATCATAAACACTATTAGGAATTTGGTATGGTCAGGTATGAGAGGAGGTCCATGGGGTGAAGGGATGACCCCATCAATTAGTATACTGGGAAATCCCAGCCCAGATGATGCTCTTGGCCAACCCTGTTGAGACTGGGCTTTATGCTCACCTGTCCCAGGTTACTAAGACAGAGCTGGGTGCACCAGATATTTTCTAAATTTGTAATTTTAATTTGTGACCTCAGCTCATCATTGGGATATGTGAATGCTTTTATTGAGATGAAAGTAAAAGCTTTTTGCATGGTAATAAAAAAAGGCAGTATTTTATCTTTTGTCACTCATTTCTTCAAAGTGAGACTCTCCTGGGGATCTACTTAAAATGCAAATTCTGGTAGGTTTGTGGAGGAGTCACCCATTCTCCATTTCCACAAAGCTGACACTGAGGGTATAAGGACTACAGTTTGAGTGACCCTGGTATATTGACAACTTCTTAGAGGCAGAGATAAACCTGGGTAGTTTTTGAGAACATTGATTCTGGAACTGGATTACCCAGATTAGAATCCTTGCACTCTCATATATACCTGTGGAGTTTGAATAACATTTCCTAATCTTGCGCTTAACCAGTTTGTACACCCATCAAATGGGGGTAATTGTGATAGTTAAGTAATAGAATACATATTAAATACTTAGAGCAGTGCTGAGCAATAGTAAGTACACTCTCCTCACTTAACTTATTGACCAACATGTTGCATTTATGACAATAATAGAAAATGTTTCTATTTTGCACATTAATGACCTATATCTTGCAGTAACAAAGCCAAAGAGAGTGAAGCGAGAATAAAACTGACTGAGATGATTAAAGTCATATATGTCAACCTAGCTGGACCATGATTCTCAGTGGCTTGGCGGTCATATAATGATACAATTTTTAATGATATACGCTCATTTCCCTTTTTGGGGATCTGATCTGGTAACCTTCCAAGCCTTGGACCAGATAGATGGTCTTTCAAGTGAATTTTATCAAACATTCGAAGAAGAGCTGTCACCAATTCTACATTATTTCAGAAATAGAAAAAGATGGAGTCTCCCAGACTCATTCTATGAAGCAAACATATCCTTGATACCAAAGTCAGTTAAAGACACCACCAACATAGAAAATTACAGGCCAATATCTGTCATGAACATAGATGCAAAGATCCTCTATAAAATCCTGGCCAATAAAATCCAACAGTACATAAAAAATATAATTCACCATGACCAAATGGGATTCATAAGAGGTATACAAAGATAGTTCAACAACAACAACAAAAAAAATCATGGTAATTCATCACATTAACAAAGCAAAGAACAAGAACTACATGATCTGATTAATTGATAAATAAAAAGTCTTTGACAAACTCCAACACCCTTTCCTGATTAAAGCACTCAACAAAATAGGATTAGAGGGGAATTTCTTCAACATTGTAAAAAGTATCTCAATGGAAAGAGATTAAAGGTATTCTTTTTGAGAACAAGAAGTAGGCAAAGATGACCCCTATCACCTCTCCTCTTCAATATTGTCTTGAAAATCATAGTGATAGCAATAAAAATTCTTATTAACAAACGCATTAAACATTCAATTGAAATTAAATATCTCAATTATATAAAATGAAAATGTTTGTTGTATTTTCCAGTATTCTGTGTTGCTTATTTCTTATATCATAATTCTTTTTAAAAACAATTTTTTTTTTGCTGCAAGTCGAGTGAATGTTTATAGAGCAAATTGGTGTTACATTCAGCCGTTCATGCATACTTTGTTTTATGATACTGATTACAGTCTCCACATTGTAACAGCATCCCTTCTACCTCTTCCCTTTGACTTTTGTTTTCATTCAACCTTCTATCCATTCCTTTCTAGCCTTCTGAGCTTCATCTCTGGGCTAATGTGCTTCCCTCTTGATGTTGTATTGTTAGTTATTCTAAGGATTCAGTACCTCTTAGGTGTTACTGTTCACTTTATGAGGACTGTCTGTAGTTTGAATTACAGCTGAGCTACAGGAGTGAGTTTTGTTCCAGACATTAAAGGTAGCTAACGATCATAGTCTTAGGGGCTCCACTTGTCTCCACCAGACCCATAACACTCACCATTATTTTTATAATTTTGTTCTATATTTTTCTTATACTTTATCCATGATCCTCTTTTGGGATACCTACAGCAGTGGTAGCAGGGCACCGTCTAGTTCTTCTGATCTCAGGGTCATGCAAGTGGTTATGGACAAATTGTTTTCACGTGTTCTTTACTTTCTTCACTATTCTCTGTTCCATATAGGGGGAAACAAATGATTGCACAAATGGCCCCTCGAAATCTTTTAAAGACCTCCAATTGTTACTCACCAGTGTAGGGTGTAGAATATTGTCTTTGTGGGTTATGTTCTGCCCATTGACTTCGTTGCCTATGAGACTTTGGTCCTGAAGTTTCATCATCTGTGATTCATTCCCTGAAGGTATTTTCTTAGTTCAAGAAATTTATGTAACTTTGCCTTTGTTGACTTTATGATAGATGGATGGATGGATGGATGGATGGATGGATAGATGTGCAGCACATTCAAATATGCATGTAATATATCATCTGCCAGACCTTTGTGTTATCATGGATATAGTTTCTTTCACTCACCTACATCTGGAATTTTTTTATCTATTTGCATATGGATCCACGTTTATGTTAATATTTGGTATTACTGGTAATAAAAGATTATGTATATAATTGTCTATTGTATACTATAATCCTTTAAGTGGCAAAAAATTAACTTACTCACTCTTTTTCCTTCATTAGCATAACTTTCTATTCAGCTTTCCTCTAACCTTCTGCAATTTACTACATAGCTCCAAGTTTACATTTTCTCATCTTTCTTATTCTGGCTTATTCAGACATTTTAAGGTAAAGTGACTTTCTTTTTCACTTTTAGAAATATTAACCTTCTTTTTTAAGACTATTTAAAACTTTCATCAGATCATATATGACTTAGTCTGACCTTTTATGACTTTCTGTATCCATCTAAATTTAATTTTTTTTTTCATCTTAGTTCAGGCTTTTTTTTTTTACACTTTGAAGCAATCAGTATCATTTATTTTAGGATAGAAATTATTGTCTGTTTTTTTAATAAAGTGTATTTTATGTACCTTGAGTAATTGAATGAGATCTTGGAAACTATTTTTTTTTCTTGCAAACTTGTTTTTAAGTTGAAATAACAAAATGTAAAATTTTATCTAAACAAATCTGTTTCATTAATTCTTCAATTTCTACAACTGTTATTATTAAACTAATTAGACTAAGCTTTTGAAATAAATATTTCCAATAGGGATCTAGAAAGATGGGGTAAGGGTAGGCATAGTTCAATGGTGATTAATTTTATAAGACACAATGAATGAGAATGATTATGTGACACAATGTATAAAAATTTTGTATGTAACCCAATGTAAAATAAAAAGTAAAAATAATAAGGCCCAGGAATCAGTGGAATATAAATTGGGGAAAAATATTATAATTTAATGTAGCAGCATCATTCAGATGTTGGAAATGATTATATTTTCATAGTCTTTCGGGTGCTTTATAAGATCCTTTCGAGAAGCAATTTGGAATTAGCTACAACTTTTTAAGGCCATGCTATACTATTTGAAAGAAATAATTATTATTTTTCAATGCTTTCCAGGTAGATTGATTTATACCAGAGTTCCTCAGTATAACTATTAAACTTTTCCCCCCACTTTCTTCTGAACCTCTGTGATTCAGAATGACCTTCTGTGACTTGATGTGGCCATTTAAATTGTAAAATTTTTTAAAAGTTCAGATTACAGGCCAGGAGCTAAAAGCAGTTATTTTTAGATCAGCAAATAAGTTAGGTTTCCTGATTGCTCTATGAAAAACATAAAATATGGCCATCAGTTAGTTATAAAAGCAAAAATTGAGGTTTAGAAAACTCTCAAAGTGAAACAGAAAAATTATATCCAACTTAAAACTCAAATTGATTTTTTAAAAAAAAAATAAAAAAAGGACACTGAGATTCATCTAAAAATATTATATAACTATGTGGGGAATCCAGTTTTTAAGTATCTGAGGCAATTGTTTGGTAAGGTCAAGCCAACTTGAGAGAAAGACAAGTTCTAAATAAAATTCATTGTTTTGTCAGAGACTCAGTTCCTTCACTTAAAATTGAGCAATAAAGTTTTATAAGGACAGTATAAATGGGAATTTATTTTCTACAAACTGAAAGAGAAAGAAAACAAACTTTCTCAAAGTGATTATTAAAATTCCAAGTTACTTTTAGTGTATTCAGGGAACTCTGATAACCTAGTTCACAGAGAGTTCTGCTGCTAAGCCCAAAGTGGTACCTCTTTTGCAGGTCAAATCTACCAGCTGCTCTGAGAGAAATATGGGCTGTCCCCTCCTATGCTATTTATAGCCTCTGGAAACCTGCTGGAGCATCAGCTATGAGTTAACTCCCACTCGATAGCAATGAGTCTGCATTTTCAGTATACTAAACACATAATACTTTTGAACATCAACCTTAAATTAGTGTTCTAAGGGGGATTTCATCCTAGAGAGGGTTAAACCAGGCTACTCCTTGGAGGCAAGGATTCTGGGGCTTCGTCTGACATACTTTGGACATGTTGCCAGGAGGGACGGGTCCTTGGAGAGGGACATCATGCTTGGGAGGGTGGAGGGACCGCGCAGGAGGGGAAGACCCTCTATGAGATGGATTGATTCGGTGACTGGGATAATCGGGATGGGTGTGTCAGAGGCCATGCGATTGGCACAGGTTAGAGCACGGTTTAGGGCTGTTGTACATAGGGTCGCTATGAGTCACAAACTCGACGGCACATATCAACAACAACAAAGGGGGATTCAGATTTATTTATCAGGAATATTGAAAAATACTATTATTAACAGTAACTCTTCAACTTCAGTTGTCCTGAAAGGCTTTTAATTTTGTTCTTCCTTTGCACTAGATGTTTTCTGTGCTGGAGACTTCAGAAAGCTCTTAAATAGAAGTCTTAATCTTCTTAGTTTTGTGACCCTTGTATTTCTTATTTCTTTATGGCTTGAATCAGATCTTCTGTTTCATAGTAGAGTGACTTCCATTTTCCTTATTATTATTATATAAAACTGTTGTTGTTGGTTATAAATCAGGGAATCCAGGTCGGCAAGCTTTACCAAGGGTCTTAAATTCTTCATGATAGTTGGCATTCTGTTTAATTGGTTTTAAATTGCTCACAAACACAGAGACAAACAAAATAATTAAAATAGAAACCTGATGCATTAAACCCTCATTCTTATAAAAACTATTCACCTGAAGCACCAAACCATTTTTTATGTATTAAAAACCTTAACCGACAGAACCTCGAGGTGACTATAGTTTTAAAATAATGAATATGTTGGTAGTAATTTCTAAACTGTCCCTTATAATGGACTAAATATTACCCTTTTTTTTCCTTTTTTCAAGATACCTGAAGCATGACTTCTAGTTTCCTAGAGCCAAACAAATGATTAATAAAAGATTCTCAGATACTTTGGCAGTGATCAAACGAAGCCAGAACCCGTTTTAAATTACAAAGAAAAAGAAAGAGACAAAATTCTGAGTAGAAGACCAAGCAAAAGGCTCCATTTTGAGAGGTTATTTGTTTTATGATGCCTTGAGGAAAAGGTGGAAATAGAGACTAGGGTCTGAGTCCTCAACTTTTTGGAGTCATGACAAACAATACACCTTTGTATTCTCCCCCATTCTGACATCAGACATGTCAAATGAGACAAATGATAAGGACTCCTGTATGGAGGAAAAGGTAAACATTTTGTTGTTGAGTTTTGGGGTTTGTTTGTTTGTTTTACAACTGAAGGTGGGATAACATATTACATACTCCTGTGTTCCTTCGATGAGATAGATTGACTCAGTGACTGGAGTAACGGGGGTAAGTGTGTCAGAAACAATAAGATTGGCACAGGATAGAGCAGGGTTTGAGGCAGTTTTACATAGGGTTGATATGAGTCGCAGGCGACTTGACTGTACATAACAACAACAACAACTTGATGCTTGAAACACTCTGAGCGAAAGCAACAGCAACGTGTTCAACCAGGAGAGAGTTGTTTTCATACAGGAGGGATAGGGATTACATATGAGTTACAAGTAAACTTTTCATCATAACATTTAATCTATTTTCAGTCACATACTTTCTGCACAAATCAACTGTACACAGACTCTTTTCAGGGAACGTTTTTGTTATTCCTTTTCTGGAACCTTCTTATCACTTGTGTATTCATAAGCCACAAGTAATCTTGTCATACATTCGTTACAAAGGTGGGGTTTTTTTCTGAGGATAAGAAATGTTTATTGCTTATCTAGCAAGGGAGGTTACACGTATTTTGAAAGCAGATACAAGGATGTAGGGCAAAAGAGGTTTTGTTTAGATTTGTGCTAGTCATTTTGTCATACCAGGTGCCTCAGTTTTAAGGTGCTCTTTCATGCCAACGAGGAATAGTTGGAACCATGTAAGTGATTGGTACCTGAGCAGCATTTGAAAATATCATTACAGTCTTAGATGTTGCCTGGATAGCAACAAGGGCATCTCATCTAACGTTTTATTACGTCAGTTTCTCTCTATATATATGTTGATGTCGAAATTTATAAGTTGAAACTTGACCTATTTGAAATTTATAACAATGATCAACTAGTAATGTTTGGCTAGCTTAAAGGGAAATGAACCAAGGTGGAAAATAAATATCATAATCCAAGATGTTTTGAAGAGAAAATACAATTCTTGTGTAAAACCACAGTGGAAGAAAGAAAAATGACTGTCATTTTTGTTGCCATTTTTGCTGGCTTGCCCACTTTGTCATTTCAGGAAATCTGGCTCCTGCCCCCTTCCAATTTTAGTCTCATTATACTAAATGAAGATGGCTGTATTTAGAATAAGACGTATCTTTTGTTTGGGTGTTTTTGGTGTTGTGGTGGGTTTTTTTTAAAGACCTCAGGAAAACCCCCAAACATTAGAAAGGTATCAAGGATCATGGAAGTTTGAGAATATTAACAAGTAAATATCAAATTGTTCAAAAACAAGGTTGCTGTCCATTTTACTTAATTTGCTTTCAGTTTGCTGGTTTGGGGTTTTTTTTTAAACTGAAGTACAGTATGACTTTTTTTAGCACTTCTGGTAATTTGGCTTTCAAATCAGACACATTCAAAGACACAAGGAATTTTGCTAGCATAAAAGTTGACATAGATTTCTTTTCCAAATACAGATTGTTCCAGAAGTAAAAAAAAAAACAAAATGACATAAATAAGATGTTCTGTGAGTGCAGTATAATCATATGGTGTGATACAATGTTAGCACCTTCTTAGTTTATAGAAATTTCTGGTTCTTTGTGATGGCAGTCTAATTAGTGACAATGGTATTTTAGTAGCTACCTTCAAGAGTAGACAGGGCCAGATATTAAGGATATTATTCATGTTTTGCTGTTATGTTGCTGTGTCCTACTAAAAACGGGAAAGTCTATAAATGGCTCTTTTATGCTTCATGCACAAGGAAATAGTTCGGGAATAGCTTCATCCTTGTACTGAGTTTGCATTTCTGGTTATCAAAAATGTGAATGATTTCATCATCTATGTCCCTGATAGAAGTAGTCCTTTACTGTGTCGTCACTGTCATTATTGTTTTCTTCCATGGAGGTGACAATATTTTCATGTGGATAATTACGTTTTTGTAGGAGTACTAGTGTCCTCATTATAGAACACTGTGATATCACAAATTGTCGTTCGTTTAATCATTGTTTAATTAATATACTTAAAAAGTAGTCTGGCTCTTCCATGTGGTAAAAAGAATGCTGAATGTGGAGCCAACAAATTCAGTGTATTTGATGACCCCCTAAGTAAGGAACCCTAAGGTATAGTCATTAAGTGATTGACTGCTAATTGAAATGTTGGCAAGTTCAAACCCACGTAGGACAAAGATGTGACAGTCTGGTTCCATAAAGATTATAGTCTTGAAAACCCTGTGGAACAGTTCGGCTCTGTCCTGTACAAAAGAGTAAAGGTAAATGGCCTATGCAGGGCAGTGGTAGTGTAGTGGTAGAATAATTACTTTCCAGATCTGAGACGTAGAGTTCCCAGCCAATGCATCTCATGCCCAAGCACCAAATCACCACCTGTCAGTCTGTGGAGCTTGTGTTTTGCTCTGATTCTGAACAGAAAGAAAGGCCTGAAGAGCTGCTGATGAGCAGCCAATGAAAACCTTCTGAATCATTGTAGTCCAGCCTCCTGTTGGAGGATCTTGAAGATGGGGTGGGTTTCTTTCGGTTATGAACATGGTACCATGAGTTGGAGGTTGATTCCACTACACCGAACATCAACAGCCATCAATATTTCCACAACAAATGGCCTTGATGAAGTGGGTATTTTTCCTTTTCATTTAAATGGGGAGAGGATGTGCTTAAATGTAGTAGTATCTGTTCTTTCCTGTTAAATATTGAAAGAACAGCAGTCAGACGTAGTTTGAAGTTTTGTTACACTGAAGCTCTTACTTCGTGAAGAATTCTTTTTTTGGAAAGAAGAATCTCCGATTACAAGTATAAATGTCCAGAGCTCCACCACAGGCCGTGAAAGAGAGCACTGCATTTGGGACCCCACAGTGGAATGTCATTAGCCCCATAGTCAACCAGCCTTGGGATAAATATGGGCCACTTTACTCTGAGCAAGGTTATGTTCAATCTTAACCTTTGCAAGGAAGTGATAGTACCGATAGGGCAATAAAGCCACAGAACACAGGATTGAGTTGCTCATGCAAATAGCCAAGTGGTATAATCCATGGGGCAGGGGCTTGTTTGGCTTCATGTTTTCTTTTTTTCCTTCATGTTTTCTGGCATAGCATTTCTTTTTGGAGAGATGTAGGGAAATGTGGCCTCTTAGGAGCACAAATCTGGGCTCTGCTTGAAAGAAGAGCGATCAGGAACAAGACATGTGCATAAATAACCATTGCCTAGACAGGATGTCTTTCCTTTTTAGAAGAGAGAGACATGGCGCCAGGGAAACTCAGACAGATTACTGCCATCTGAGGCTTTAAAATGGGGAAGGTAACAGTTGAGAGTGACTTTGATTGATGGCTGGCATCTGAAGATGTGACAGAGAAGGGGGGAAAATGTTTCCAGCAGATGCCAGGATACACACCACGGATAAGGATGGTCTCAGAGAGAGATGTGTGTTCCACAAATGCAAGGAACAGGAAAGTGGGAGGAGTGGGGGAAGCACAGGAGAGCAGGATCCCATGTGGTAGCTCCCAGAACCAACTGGCTTCTTTCTTTCTTTTTTTTTTTTTTGAGTAAGAAATGGGAAGCCTAGGGGCTCTGCTGATGCAGTGTTGTGGGTCTTGGCTGCTAAACCAAATGTGTGTGGATCCAACGCACCAGCTGTACCATGGGTGAAAAACCTGACTGTATGTTTCTGTAAAGATTAATAGCCTTGAAAATCCTGTAGGATAGTTCCGCTCGGCTCTACAGAGTTGCTGTGTGTCAATAGTAACTCGATGGCAAAGAGTAGTGGGGAATTTGTGAGAAAAAGTCAAGCTAGGAGTGACACGGATCTTTGGAGAAGATGGATTAATAGAATTATTGCTGTGACTTGGAGAACAGTGTAGCAAGCACAGCCTCTTATTTCACAGAGAAACAGACTTGAGCTAGGAAGTGTCAACAGCTTGTCAAGACCAGAGTGAGTTGTTGAAAATATGGGAACCTCTGAACTGGGACTTTTCTGCTCTTGCCGTCATAGAGCTAGTTGGGTCAGGAGCACTCCCAGTCCTGTGCCTTGGTTTACAGAACTCTTGGCCCTTTCTGAACCAAGGAGGTGAGAAGGGGGAAGATAAAACTGTTAGAGGATGTATCTTCTTTGCCCATAAGCAACAGTGTTCAAGCCCCTTTTTATAGAAGGCAGCACAGTCCAATATAAAAATGATCCCTAGTGGTGGTGCTGGTTAAGTGTTGAGGCACTGACCATGAGGTCAGGGGTTTGGAGCCACCATGCACTGCCCAGGAGAAAGATGTTGGTATATGCTTCCATAAATATTAGAGCCTTGGAAACGCTATGGTGCCATTTGGCAGGAGCGGTGTGAGTTAGAACTGACTCAATGGCAGTGGGTTTTGGGTCCAGTACAAGTAGGCGAGAGAGATAAGCTATTTAAAAATTTCGACAAATCAGAGAGCTCTGGTGGCCTAGTGGCAAGATGCTGCACTGCAATCCCAGAGGTTGTTGTTGTTTGTTGTTATGTGCCTTCGAGTCGCTTGTGACTCATAGCGACCCTATGTACAACAGCCCTAAACTCTGCGCTGTCCTGTGCCAATCACACTGCCTCTGACACTCCCATCCCAATTATCCCAGTCACTGAATCAGTCCACCTCAGAGAGGGCCTTCCTCTCCTGCGCCGTCCCTCCACCCTCCCAAGCATGATGTCCCTCTCCAAGGACCAGTCTCTCCTCACAACATGTCCAAAGTATGTCAGACGGAGCCTCAGAATCCTTGCCTCCAAGGAGCCACCCGGTTTAACCCTTTCCAGGACAAATCTTGTTTGTTTTCCTAGCAGTCCATGGTACGCAGTTTAAATCCACCAGATGCTCTGCTGGAGAAGGAGGGGGCAATCTCTTCCGGTACCAGTCAGATCTGATTTGACGGTACACATAAAAAAATAACACAGAAAAATATTTTAAAAATTTAAAAATTAAAAAAAATTTCGAAAAACCTTACTTTTTTAAAAAAAGTGTTTTCAAAAGTTGAAGATTTTGTTTTCACTCACCTGTTTTCAAGTCCGTTCTGACTCACAGCAGCCCTCCGTCTGATTGATGGAGCTGTACATCTGGACAGGAAGTGGCTGACCATCTTTCCCCCACAGAGTCGACAATGGACACCAACTACGGGAGCCTTTGGGTTGGCAGTGCAGCTCGCTCTTGCCTACACTGTCGGGCTCCCTAAATTTACCTTAGGAAGAGATTTGATTTAATCCAATCAACCTACCACTTTATAATATAACAACATATTTTTAAATAAAATACATTTTTATTTTATATTCGTTTGCTTTCGAAGTTTGTCCACATTGTGCTTCATACAGTCATTCCCCTGCATTCTGTTTTATTCAACCGATCACCATTGGACCTTGCCCATCATTACCCAATCTTTTCAGGTCCCTGCAGGAGCCATCCCATTTCCTTGACCCCCTCCCTATCTTTCAGGATCCCCGCTGGATCCATGGCAACATACAATTTGTATGAAAATTATCAGTGAAACAGTTTTTATTTATTGATGTGTTGGTAAATCTTGGGTTCCAGTGTGTTTTATTCACACAGCACATCTCACAGTATTGAGCTCATCACATTATGAGAGCCCAAGTGGCTGGTGACTGACTGCCATGTTGGATAGCACAGCTCTAAAGCTTTGCATTAAGTGTTGAGAGAGTAAGATTTCAGAATTTCTTATGTGGCATTTCATATTCTAATTGGTCTCACCTTTGTCTTTTCTAGCTAGTATTAGGAACTGCATTTAAAAAAAAAATCTGAAAAGAGTTTTCCTCAAGTCTCTGTGAAACACAACATTTCCATTTTCTTCTTTTCCCAATTAGAAATCAGGGTTTGATTCTGCCCTTCTATTCCTTGGCTTTCTGGTTTCATTCATTCTGGAAGGGTAGAGTATGTCTTTTCTTAATAAAATTCTTCTTTGCCCCATCTAAAATTCAAAGTTCATTTTTTTTAAAAAGTCCAAAGAAATACCCCGTCTGTTCTTTGACAGGAAATGCCAAGTACTGATTGGCTTTTTTTAAAAAAAAAAGTTTTTTCTCCTCCAGCCCATATTTGATTTCACCCCTTTCAGCTGGCTCTTCTTGTCACAGATGCTCCCAGCCACCTGTTCACTGAATATATTCTTTTCCCAACTGGCTTCCCATTTGTTTTCATATTGGGCAAAGCAGATTCCAGCCATCATTCAATTCGCTCTCTCATTTATGAAGCCCATTCAGTACCAAAAAAGCTTTGTCCTCATCGAGCCAGAAAGACAAAGTCACAGACATCTTCTCCAAAGCTGGTTTTAAAACCTCACAAGACTTCTTTAATAAGTCCACCCTGCCACTTTATCCCTGAGGGGTGAAGGAAGGTGAAGAGAAGATGTTTGTGTCTGGTTGGAGCGAGGGAAGGGAAGGATGTGACAGGACTTGAAGATGTCTCGGTTTTCACGTTATCCAGAAACCTGGTGGAGCAGACACTTAGAGGACCCATCGCAAGAATCCTCGGTGCTCATTCTACCTGTGCTGAAGGCCCCTCTTGCGAACACCTGAGGCTGTCTGTGTAAGAACCTTCTCCGAGGTACACTCCCATGGGGCGGGCCGCAGAGGACTGGAGGATAAACACTCGAGATCCCTCACTCCTCTACAGGGGCAATTTTCAGGTCTATTCTACACAGTTTCCAAGATGTCTGCTCGAGCACCAAGCTTCAGTAGCTCCTGGTGCTTATTTGCTTGTTGTTGTGACTTTTTTTACTTCTTCCTTTTTTTCCGTCTCACTTTCTTTCACTCGACCTAGCAGTCAGAGCTTTTTGGAAGCATTTCTCAAATTATCTGCTTCCCTGGAATGTCAGCGCTGGGCCCTGCTTCTGGGGGATCCAGCCTGAGACCTCTGCCCTTCCTAGTATTGCTCCGAAGCCAGTGGCAATGGTAATGAATGGATGCTGGGGACCAGAGCGTCTCCAGTGGAACATTCAGAGTCCTCCGTGAGTCTTTCACACACTTCTCTTCACAGCCATGCCCACGGATACAGCCAGCATTCTTCTGGGTGGGCCCAGCGTTCTCCTCTATCATTACCAGGAGTGGCCCCTCTGCTGCCACCTCCGGCTGCCACTTCTGGCTCATAACAGTGCAGATTTGCTACTTTCCAGTCACCTCAGTGGTCCCATGGCCATCCATGCTGCCCTCTCTTATGGATAGAAAGTTGTCTGTGCAGTAACTGGTCCACCTTAGCTAGATGCTAGCCTGTTACTTTGCATGCATACGTACAACCATCTACCCCGGAATCTTAAACACGCCAGCACACAGCCTCACAATAAACATTAAAAACAAACCCAGGCATAATTTTTCAGATTTCTGTTCTAATATTTTGCTCTCAATGTCAAGGCTGAAGAAAGAAAGAAGGAAGTAGAAGATGGAAATAAACTAAGGGGGGAAATTAGCTGCAGAAAAAGTTTCTAAAATACCAGAACTCAACGCTGCCCAAGGGACCTCATATCTAGCATAAGTATTGGCCCAGAGGTGACTCCTGCATAGAGATCCGGGTCATTTATTGGCAAGAGATGCCACAGAAGGGGGGATTTGGGGTGCAGTTCTCTTGGCTTTGCCTCCTCACTTAAAACCTGGAAGAACTCCCATGCCATTCCTAAGCAACCTTAGCTCCCTTGCTTCATAAATATCCATGGTATACTGTGTAATGAAGGCTTTGAAGCACAGAAGACCTCAGCCTACTTCATTGGAACCATAATAAGCGTAAGAATGGTAACAGCGTCATGCCTTCAAGCTTCCTGTATCTCTGGGGGAGCAATACTTCCAGGCCACTGGGAAGGAAACATCTTCCCATCCCATGTTGGTTTCGGCTCCCTTCTCTATCGTCTTCGCTTTCCCCATGACCTAGCTTTACTGCTTATTACCCTATGACTGCAGATGAGCTTCCAGTTGTGTTTCATGCAGGCCACGTACAGGGCACCATAGACAGTCTCCACACCATGGTTCTGTCATTCCGTTTGGCCTGCTCTATCTCCCATAATGACTCCATCCTGATCCATGATGCTGGCTCCTGTCTGTAGTCTGTAAGGCTGTCATATGACTCTCTGAATGTCCCCATGTCTCACATTGTACCAATATTTCCCTGCTTTTCTCACACATTATTGGGGGCAGGAGTGGAAGATGGGGGCCATTACTAAGAAGTAATGAAGGAAAAGCAAAAGTACAAAACAAATCAAAACAAAACACCAGAAACCACCTATCTTTTGGTCACTCATGTAAAGTGGTTGAGAAAGTTCCACAGAGTTAAGGTGAAATAGAACCTTTTTTGTTTACATTTCTAAAGCAATGAGCTATACAGAGTTCCAGAAAGCCCCCGTAATCTCAGGACTCCAAGCCAGTTGAGTCTTTATTGAATATTTATGTAACAAAATCCCTTTTCCTATGCAGCAGTCTTTTGCTCTTTTTATTAGTTTTCCCATTAGTTATGGGCAGTGTTTGGAACCTTAACCCTCTGAAAGACACTGTACTTTGCAGACAATATTTGTCCTTACAGGACTAAGTTAGTTCACTTAGCATTGATGCTCTTGAGACCTTCCCCAATTAGGTGATGATTTACAAAACTCATTGCTCCTGCATGCTATATAGTAGTCCATTGTGAGGAAATAGGTTTTAAGGGAGTGTTGTTAACTATGTAGTCATAAATTGAGAAGCAAGAGAGATCGTTATTCGATTACAGCTACCTGCTGAGTTTACATCCTGCTTGCCTGCACACTCTTTTCTAGGCTTAAGTGACCAAAAGTAATTGACATGGAGTGAGTCAGTGTTGATTCACGGTGCTCTATAAGATTTCTCATCAGCAGAGTGATTGAAAGTAGATTACCAGGCCTTTTCTCCCAAGGTCTGAGGTGAACTCAAACCCGCAATATTTTGGTTAACAACCAAGCAGTTGAAGAGTCTGCACCGTGTAGAAACGCCACAAGACAAATGGTTGCTAGTTACAAGGACAAGATACTGGTGAAAATGCAGCAATTTCCAGTGTCCAGTTTTCAGTGTCTACACCTGTGTTGCACAACATCTAGGCACCAGCCATAGATGACTGTGGAGACTGAAATTTCTTTTCAATAGAACACATTTAAGAATGCAATTCCCCCATTACGCTTGCACCCTTCAAGTGCTCAATAACGTTTGCCATGGTCAGAGTGCAGACAAAGGACCTCTCCACTGCAGAACCACTGCATAGTGCTGGTCTATGTCACATGAAAAGATCATTTAGGACCGTTGGCTTTGTGGCTTTCCATGAGTGAAGTCTTACGTTACAGACTTCCCTTCCTCCCAGTTCCCCAGAGAAAGATCCTCAGGCTTCCAGATCTCGTTTCTGCTAATGTCAGAGCTGCTCTTGAGAAGTTCTGGCTGTTGGTGATGGGCTTGGATGTGTAGGAAGACGACCAAGTGGAGAACCAAGTGGGTGGGCTTGTTTTAACGAAACTATAAGAATGATTTGCAATTAG
The DNA here is from genome assembly GCF_000299155.1 of Elephantulus edwardii. NCBI lineage: Eukaryota > Metazoa > Chordata > Mammalia > Macroscelidea > Macroscelididae > Elephantulus > Elephantulus edwardii. The sequence continues at coordinate 4,677,980 of NW_006399865.1, forward strand.
TTCTATCATTATGTTTAAGTGAGTGTTTTTCAAGTCCCCAAGATCAGCTTGTTCTCGTGGGCAAATTAAGCACATTTTTGGAAATCTTGTTTATGTCATTGCACTGATGAGTACACTCTTCGTAGCGCCGAGATAAATTTCACCATGACAGGGTCAACTGATGACACATGCTGAAATGGGGGCTTCTTAATTAATCAGACGTTGGTATGACTATCATTTTCTCTAATAAACATTTTGTTTTCATAGTTTGAATTGCCTCAGTGAGTAATTAAAGCTAAGAGACCTTAGGTTACTGTGAAACTCTGAAAATAGTTTTATTTCCTTAATAGTTGCTGTTGCTAGGTACTGTCAATTCATGGCGTCCCCATGCGCAATAGAACAAAATGTCGATGAGGCCAGAGACTTACTGACAGTCAGTCTTTAAAATGTGCAAATCCATTAGCATGGCCACTGTTCCATTTTTAGTGCCTTCTAACTAGGAGTTTCGTAACTCTATCTGGCAACATTGTGTTGTGATCCACACACCACACACATTTCATCGGCTAATTTTTAAAAGTAGATTACTAGACCTTCCTTTCTAGTCTTTACTCATTTGGAAACACTTTTGAACCAAACCTGTTTACTATGATACTTGAGATATCGATTACATAGCTTCTAGTGTTATAACAACACGCAAGCCACCACACAATAACAGGCAGGAAATAGTGCTAATATTTATTAACTCATAAGTTTTCCCCAGCTGGCCATATTATTCCAGGCCGCTAATACTTAATTTCATGTTAATTTTCCAGACGCAAGAAAGAGGCACATAGGCCTACTTAGTGTTTTCAGCTCTTTTGGTTTTGATATTTTGTTAACATAAATGTAAGCAATTCTAGAACGCATCCCTTTGAAAAGGCACATAGTATTCATTGCCTTTACTGTATACATACTGTGTTATACCACAGATTTTTTTTTTCTAAACTCTGTTCTAAGGAACCCTAGAGTTCCATGAGAGAAGGGAGAAGGCATTCAGAGAAGAGAATTGTGTGGGCAGTTAGGCTTGTATGTGCCACAGATTCTTGCTCAGAGATTCAAAATTAACTTCAATCTAATGAGGATATTGTTTGTTGTTAACTGCCATCGAGTTGCAGGTGACTCATAGCGACCCTATGAAGGAGAGTCCTCAACGCTTGGGTGCCTTTCATCCTCTCTCCAGGTTCATAGGGTTTCCGGAGGCAAGCTATTACGGAAGTGGATGCCACTCCTCCTTCCGCGCTTGTTTTTTTTTTTTGTTGTTTTTTTGTGTGTGTGTGTGTTATTTCTTTTTTCTATATTTTATTAATTTTCATAAACATTTACAGAGATTTTGGGTTTCCATTCATTCATTGTTGCACTATTCTCTCTACCCTCCTCCCAGTTTGTTCTTGTCCAAATGCCACAGTGCTTGTCAAAGCCTGTTCTGATTAATCTTCTTTGTCAGTGTGTCCTTTGCCATTCCCTATCACTCCTCCCTGAGAGAGACTTCACCCTGAGTCATAAGGAAAAGGGGATGGCGTATTCTCTTAGCTACTTCCTGCTGAAAAGGGACGCTGTGGGTTTCAGGGTGAAGATCTTCTCTCACTACTCTAAAGGGCCCCTTTGGCAGTAGGAAACACATAGACTATTATGGAGATTGATTTTGGAATTTAGATGCACTCTTATTGATTGGGCTTGGCCGTACATGTTCATATCCTTGAAGATGTATCATGGGGGTGTTGCAACCTAGAAGACACAAATTTGACTAACAAGTTATAAGTACATGAGTCCAAAAATTATGGAAAAGTAAAAGAAAAGATTCTTTCATTGTTTTACAAACCCTTCCCCAGGTCCCCTCCACTATGCAGCCCTCGCTCTAGTCTCCTGTGATGACAGAAATACCCAGTTACATCTCTCTTTTAAACGGTTCTCTCTCTCCTCTGTTTCAGTGCAGTATACATTATTGAACCCATCTTACTCAGTCTCTCCCCAACCCCAAGGACAGTCCCATTCTACAACAGTGGCATCATGTAATATTTGTCCTTTTGTGACTGGGATATTTCACTCAGCATAATGTTCTCCAGAGTCAACCATTTTGAATAATATTGCATGAGTTCCTTGTTTTTTAATGCAGCATAGTATTCCATTGTGCGAATATACCACAGCTTCTCTAGCCATTCGTTTGTTGATGGGCACTTAGGTTGTTTCCAACTCCTTGCTATTGTGAACAAAGCTGCAATAAACATGGGTGTGCATATATCTGCTTGGATGTCAGCTATGGTCTCTTCAGGGTATATTCCCAGTAGTGGAATTGCTGGGTCAAATGGTATCTCTATTTGCAACTTTTTGAGAAAGCGCCATACTGCTTTCCACAGGGGTTGCACCATTTTACACTCCCACCAACAGTGAATCAGGGTTGCAGTTTCTCCACAACCTCGCCAGCATTTGTTGCTTGCTGTTCTGTTAAATTTTGCTATTTTGACTGGGGTGAAATGATATCTCATAGTGATAGCAATAAAACCTAACCTTTCCGCGCTTGTTTTAATGGGAGAGCTCCACCCCACTCTCAGTCTGCATTGGGTAGCCAACCATTAATGCATTTGACACATCCGTGTCATAGTGTTCAGCCTCACAGCAACCACAAGTGACCACGAGACGGCAACTTGTACACCAGGGCTCTACGACCTAGAGGAATGTCTGAACAAAAACAATGAAAGACTGGCCGGAGGGCCACAAACTAAAAGTCACCCACCTTTGTCTTGGTCACATCGTTTTCTCTTCACTGGGCCAGCTGATCTCTCTTTCTCTCTCTTTCTCTCTCTGCTGATGTTATTGTCATTAAGTGCCGTCGAGTCGCAGGGGACTCATAGCGACCCTATGAAGGAGAGTCCTCGATGCTTGGGTGCCTTTCTTCCTCTCCCACCCCTAATGAGGATACTTAAATATAAAAACAATAGGAAGCAAACCTAATGAATTTTATCTGATTCAGCATTTCTCACATTTATTTTATCAGAGGTCTCTTCACTTTCAGGTTTTATTAAGGCTGCCTGTTGTTTTTTTAAAAATATAGATTACACAGCATTTGCCAATTCAACATTTTTCAGATGTACAACTAAGCGATGCCAACCACATTAATCATATGGTACAACACTTAATTGATACCAGTTTCTCATTATTGTAGCTCGAAACTCAGTGTTTCCTCCCCTGGTGCCCACTAGTAAACTTTGGCTTTTACACCTTTGCCTCCTCTTGTCATTTCCTCTAAGTATTTGTTGGATTTTTGTCCATTTTTACAGACTTACTGTACTTAACTTGATGTTTTCAAGATTTAGCCATGTTGTGGTGGTATGTTCTGGGACTTAATGTCTCCCCATGTACGTACCATATTTTCAAAAAATCCGTTTATATGTTGATGGACCTTTAGGTCATTTTTACCTTTTAGCTATTGTGTGCAGTGCTGCAGTAAACATTGTTCTGAAAAAAATCTATGTTTATGTTGCTGTTTTCAAGTTCCTAAGAGTGGCTTGCTAGGCCATCTGGTAGTTATATGCTTAATTTTTTTAAGAAATATCACACTGTTTACCACGGTAGCTGTACCATTTTGCATTTCCAATGGCAGTGGATAAGGATGATGAACAACTGTGATAATAGAACAGTGTATTCCCTGTATCTCTTATAACTTTGGGGAAATAAAATAAGGGTTTCAGTAGAAAAGAATGAAATCCCTTTCTTCTGTTTACTTACTTCTGATGTTAAAAAACCCCAGACATTTTTGAGTATGTTTCATGTCTTGAACTGAGGCACATCTGTGATTAGTCAAACAGTAATTCGTCCACAAGGACCCTTCTGGATTTGTGGGCCAAATAAAGAATTCCATTTTGTTACAGGCTTCAATAAAACTGACCACAGGCTGAGTGGAGACCTTCATCTTATGTTAGACTGCAGAGATCTCATTTGTCACTTTGTACGCATGGTGTGTTAATCAGGAAGCCAAAGAATGTAGGCCTTTAAGAAAGTCATGTCTATGACGTGTCAGTATCCTCTAAGAATAGAAAAGAAATGGCCCATTGTTTTGATTTTGTGGGGGTTTATTTGTTGTTTGTTTTTAGTATAGTAAATGAAGGTTATGGAGCCATTTGTCATATTGAACATCTTTGACATTCTCATAGTCTGGAGCATACTTGGCCTTGTGGAGACCTGAGCCTTCGTGGTAGAGCGTGTTCTTGGCAAGTGTCAGCCTTGACTTGAACTAAATGAGAAAACGAGGGCTAACGGATAGTTCTGTAGAGAATCTTCATTGCTTTACAGTTAGTGCCAAATGGAAAGGATGAGTCCATGTGTTAAAATGTCATTAAACATCCCTTTACTCGGTGTCTAATATTTGTACAGCACTGTTTAGATGTTGGAAATACAGTGATGAACAAGGCCATACATCTAGAGAGAGGTTTTCTTTGGTGTTGAAGGTTAAGGAGAAGTCAAGTAGAAATTACAAAGTGAAAGGCAGCATAGCATGATGTAGGAGCCTTATGTGGAGTATGTAGCTGAGTTTTGGGGAGTCCTGAAGCCCAAGACATGTTCTGACTTTATGAAGGGTTGGAGTGCAATCAGCCAACATTGGGGCCAACAATGGATTTGTCTTAACTTTTCCTCACCTCATTACCACTTTCTCTCTCTTCTTTCATTCTGGCTTTTACTCCAGCCTCACTAGAAAGGGCTTAAAGTGTCTTAATGTGAGTTTCTTCTCGGAAATGTAGCAGGAGATGAATCTTTTTTATTTGCATCCTAACTCTGGGGCCTCTTCTACTAGGGATATTGTAGCTAATGTGAGATGGATCTTAGCTGAAAGCAAGGAATACCAGAGGGATGTCTATCTATGTTTCATTGACTATGCAAAGGCGTTTGACTGTGTGGATCGCAACAAACTGTGGCTGACTCTGAGAAGAATGGGAGTCCCAGAACACTTGACTGTGCTTATGTGAAACACTTGATTGTGCTTATTGGACCAGGAGGCAGTCTTCAGAACAGAGCAGGGAAACACTTCATAGTTCAAAATTGGGAAGGGTGTGCACCAGGGATGTGTCCTATCTTCATACCTTTTCAGTATCTGTGCAGAACAGATTATCTGGGAGGCTGGCCTCTCTGAGGAGAAGTGTGGCATCAGGATTGGAGGAAGACTCATCAATAGTCTGCATTATGCAGATGACTTACAACCCTGCTTGCTGAAACTCCTCTGAGGAGGACCTGCCATGCTTGCAGCAGAAGGTGAAGGATTATAGCCTTCAATATAGATTGAAGCTTAACATCAAGAAAACAAAGATTCTCACCACTGGGCCAATTGGCAGCATCATGATAGATGGTGACAAGATTGAGGTTGTTAACAGCTTCAGTTTGGTTGGCTCCACAATCAACACTCTTGGCAGCAGCAGCCAGGAAATTAAATTCAGACAGTCCACTGTCAGAGAGCTATCCAAAGTACTGAGGAGCAGCGATGTCAGTCTGGGGACTAAGGTGCACCTGATACAGGCCATGATCTTTGCAATCAGTTGCTATACATCAGAGAGCTGGGCAATGACTAGGGATGATGGAAGGAGGATTGATGCCTTTGAGCTGTGATGCTGGAGAAGAGTATTGAATATACCATGGACTGCTGAGAGAATGGACAAGTTTATCCTGGAGAGGGTTAAACTAGACTGCTCCTTGGAGGCAAGGATTCTAAAGCTTTATCTGATATACTTTGGACATGTTGTAAGGAGGGACTAGTCCTTGGAGAGGGACGTCATGCTTGGGAGGGTGGAGGGACAGCACAGGGGAGGAAGACCCTGGATGAGGTGGATTGATTCAGTGACTGGGGTAATGGGGGTAGGTGTGTCAGAGACAGTGAGATTGGCACAGGATAGAGCAAAGTATAGGGCTGTCATACTAGGGTCACTATGAGTCACAGGCAACTCAACAGCACCTGACAACAACAACAACAACAAAAGAATTTAAAATCCAATTCAACTCTTTGACTAGCAATGTTTTAACTACTCAGTGCGTAGGTTGCTGATGACCATAGTTTTATACTAGCGAGTTAAGGGAGCATTTTCATCCTCAGAGGAAGTTTTAGTGGGAAGTGCTGCTCTAGACATTTGCCAGTCTTGCCTTTCTTTTCTTATGGGATGTTCAGGATTTCCTTGGTACAAGGCAGACAGGTAGGTTCGTGTCTCTTTAGTAGAAGGGTGCTTGAAGAAGTGAGAGGCTCTTTTGGAGTCTCTTGCTCACTTTCGCTTCCAAATCTGCAGGTGTCTGAGTGTGAAGACTCACTGGCCATGCTCATTGTATGGAAACTTCAGACAGCAATCTGCCATGGATATAGACTGCATTTTCCAAGAGGGCTTTCAAAGCAGGCTACACCCTAGGGCTTCGGCAAGGAAAGCCTATCATTAGCTTGGGAAAGGCAGAGTGAAGAGACCAGAGAGTGAATGTGGGCTTTGTTTTGAAGGCCATAAGGCAATTCTCTTTTTAAGCAAAGAGGAAACTTTTCCCAAAGCTAACCATGTTGCGCTGTTATGATACCTGCAAATCCATGCTCCATTCCACCATAGAAGCCTTGTGGAGAACTTGGCTTTGGAGGTTACCTGTTACAATTACCAAATGACACTTCTTCCTACAGAGAGAGCAAGCTGATTTCTTTGTTAGTATTTGCAAGACAGAGCTACCAAATACTTGTTTCCTGCTGCATAGAGGCAGAGAAGATGAAAAATTTACTGATTGATTTTCACTGATTCCCTTTCCTAGAAAATATTTAAATGGTAGCTCAAGTCTATTTTCTGGCTTAGTGGTAGGGAGTTGTGGTGCCAGTCGAAAAGCATGTAGTTCAAATCCACCGGTGCTCCACGGGAGAAAGACGGGTAATTTACTACCTCTGAAAATCTTCAATGTGATATAACCACAAAGGCAGAAGAAAGCACAGATTTTGAAATCAAGAATCTTATGTTCAAGTTCTGGTTTTTCCACTTCATGAGCATAAACTCTGTTTAAATTTACTAAATCAGTTATCCTGTTGCTAGGAGAGATTATTCCTTAGAAGGAGACATCGTGCTTGGGAAGATGGAGGGACAGTGAAGCGGAGAAGGGGTCCTCAACCAGGTGGATTAACACGGTGACTGCAGCAATGGCCTTGAGGGTGCCAGAGATTGTGAGGATGGCACAGGATAGGACAGGGTTCACATCTGTTGTACATAGAGTCATTGTGATTCATACTCGACCCTTAATAACAAACCAGTAAACCAGTTACTGTCAAGTCATTTCTAACTAATGGCTAGCTTGCGTGTAGAAGTGTGTTCCATAGGGATTTCCGGAGTCTTTGTTTTGTTTTTAACTTTGAATGTAGATCACCAGGACTTTCTTCTAAGGTTGATTTCCCTCTCCCCTCCCCTCCTCCTGAAACTTCAGGAACTGAAAACTATTTCTATCCATAGATAACATGCCTTTGGGAAGACCTGAACCTGCAAACTTTTGATTAGCAGCCAAGCATGTAAACTATTCGTGCCATCCAGGGACTCCTAATAAGCTGCAGATTTCCCCTCCATAAATAGAGAATGAGACTCAGAACACTTTTTGAAAACGGGAAACTATGGAAAGTACTTACAGAGTGCTGACAGTTCATTACTTTGTTGTTGCTTTTCAAATTAACCCGACTGCCACTCTTACATATTGATGAGTTTTTATTTTAGAAGCAGGAAAACATTTCACACAAGTGGCATTTTGGGAAAAGCAAAAATGAGGAGCATAACTATAGTATTTTCCTCGATATTATGTTAAGTCCACAGCTTCTATTTCTGTTAGTTATTTGTATTGATTGAGGGTTATTTGACATTAGATTTTAAGGTAGAAAGAGCAAATATGTGTGCACATGTATATTGCTTTGTTTATATGTGATTTTTCCCCATTTCAATTTTAACTGAACCTCATACATACCGTGTTCTATTGTACATAGGAGCATTATGAATCAGAACCGACTTAATAAAATCTAACAGCAGCAATCCCCTCCCCACATACGCAAACGTCCAAATAGATGATCTTCTATTTCACAGAGAAACAGGCAATAGGCAGCAAGTTTCTCTAAACATGCCTAGACTGTCTTGTTATTTTGTTACCCCTTGTGTTGTGGATGGAATTGTGTTCCTCCAAACGTAGTGTTGTAACCATTACCTGTTATTATAATCTGGTTTGACAGTGGACTGTCTCAGTGATGTTAATGAGTCAGTGTTACTGTGGAGTGTAGCTTGTGTTAGTATCTTTTGAAATATTTAGGAATCATATTAGCAAGGAAGTAGAGAAAGCACAGTTTGGGTAAGAGAGAAGAAACAAGGATTTTCCTCCAGACTCAACAGAATGAGAAAACCTCCTCCTAGATGCAGCACCTCAAATTCAAACTTCTAGCTTCTTAAATGACTATAAAGAATCAATTTCATCAGTAAGGTGGCTTGACACAGTGACTATGTCAGCAGGCTCGAGCGTGTCAGAGGTGGTAAGAACGGCACAAGGCAGGGCAAGCTTCAGATCTTGTTTATAAGGTCGCTATGCGTTGTGGTCAAGTCGATGGCACCTAACAACAACAAATAGCTGGTGCTTAATGCCACATTTCTATTACAGCAGCACTCGATAGCAAAGATAGATTGAGAAGAGGAACTTCTTTCATCTGGTGCCACTTTCTTTCTTAACACTGCCACCTTGCCACCTTGTGATTTACTTCTTTACCCCAAATATGAAATCTCTTTCAGCTCCTTGACAGGTTCCAAATGCCCGCTTTATTTTAAAAACAACTGAAAGTACCTTTCCACTCAAAATGCTACCTCTTCTCTTCTCTTCTCTTCTCTTCTCTTCTCTTCTCTTCTCTTCTCTTCTCTTCTCTTCTCTTCTCTTCTCTTCTC
>NW_006399865.1:4686991-4707752 GCF_000299155.1 Elephantulus edwardii
CTTTTCTTTCTTTTCTTTTCTCCTCTCCCCTCCCCTCCCCTCCCCTTCCCTTCTCTCCCTTCCCTTCCCTTCCCTTTTCTTTTCTTTTCTTCTTATTTTGTGTGTGTGTATCATCAAATCGGATCTGACTGGTACAGAAGGAGATTGACCCTCCTTCTCCAGCAGAGCCACTGGTGGATTGGAGCCGCGTACCTCTGGGATTGCAGTGCAGATTCTTGCCACTAGGCCACCAGAGCGCCTATGCCCACTTGGTCTTTTTGGACTTTTCTCTTCCTTTGGTTGTTCATGCTGTCTGATTTGTCCTTATCCCACCCCCCCCTTCTTTCTTAGTATTATTTGCTGGCTCTTCCATTTCTATCCAATGTAAGAATTAATTCCCTTGGGATGATCCTTGGCTCCCTTTGGGGATTGGTATTACATTCTGTTCCGGGATGATCAATTGGTCTATCCTCATCAGTGTACATGCCATTTATATGCTAATTTTGCTCAAATCCTTGGCATTGGATTCTTCCCCTGTCTCCAGGTCTGTACTTCCAAATACATGACATGGTGTACACAGATATCCTACAGCAATATAAGCATTATGGTAATGAAATGTTATTAATGGTCCTTTCTTCCAAACTGCTTGTGCATCTTGAATGAGCTTAGTTGATAGTAGCAGAGCTCATTGAGTTTCCTCAGTAGATGCCGTGGTTATTCTGTCAAGTCTTGCACACTCTCGGCCATTGGGCACATTGAGTTCTCTCGCTAGCTTTACTTTGGGTGTGTATCTCAAGCCTACCCTCCTTTTCTTCTTTAGTGACTCTCTGCCTTGGTCTTACCCTCATCCTTTCTTTTGAGGGCTTTTGCTTTCTCCTCAGCCCATTACCTCTTCAGTTCCTTGAGACAGTACTGAAATAGTTCCTTTCCTAAATAACAGAACTTGTTCTTTTCCTCATGCAATGCCTCCGAGTCAGAAAACCTTTTTGGACTCTGCTGCTTAATCAGTAATAATCTTAGGCTTTAGTCTGGCAAAAAGGAACACACCTAAAATGGAACAAAATAAGTTTATTGCCTCTTGCGCTTAGGGAGAATGCACACTATGAGGAACCATGGTCTCAGTGAAAGGGTTCTAGCAAGGAATTCTTACCGAATACAAGCCTACCTTGGAGATATTGTAGGTTTGGTTTGAGATCATCTATCTGATTGTTTATCACCATGAATTCATTTCTTTCCCAGTGCATGGGAAAGTTAATGCTTATACCATACTGTAGGCTGTTAAAGAAGGCTTGCTGGTCCTGCAGGCTAAGCTTTGTACTGATAACCCAGAAGACTGGATGTTCAAACCCACCACGGGAGAAAGTCCCATTAATTAATTCACCCCCAAACTGCCTCTAGGGCAATTCTACTTTTTCTGTCTTACAGGGTCAGTATGAGTCAGGATCCACTTGAAGTGGGTATTTGCATTGTCTATTAAGTATGCCATAGCACTATGGAAGAAACCCGGAAATATCCTGAGCGTTGTCAAAATGGGACATAGAAATATGAAGTTAGCACATGCTGTTCAAAAAATGGTGCCGGGAGACTTGCTTAAAACACAAGGTTGCCACAAATCTTTAACTTGTAAAAAAAACCCCACATTCTTTGTGAAGTTCAACAAAACAAAGCACAGTGAAATGAAGTATGCTTATCAGGCGATTCATGAGAATGTTCAAGGGAGGATTTTGCTCTCACTTGGATGCTTCAGGAAGTGATAACAGGTGTGTGATGATAGAGCAGGTTAAGAAATCTTCTATAAATCTGTAGTGAGTAGAGATGACGTGAGGCTAAGAAGAAGCGACTGTCCCTCTTAATAGCCTTAAGTGAGAGATGCTTGACTATTTTTTGTGGCTGGGACTGTATTTGTGTTTTGTCAGGATTAGGCTATAATTATGGAGTGGGATTCTTGTTGTCTTGACTCACTGTGGTTGTACAGTGGCCTTATTTGATGTTAACAGTCTATGAATTTGTTCAGGGTCAACAGGAGAACACTCATGCCCAGCTAAGAGGGCCAAGCTAGTTGTAAATGTCAGGAAGCTTTTTCTCTTCTTACAATTAAGCTACATTGAAAGTTTTATGGTTTTCTGGACTGTACTATGGTACTTCCCCCCCCCCGCAATCATTGATAAAGGGAGATCTGTTGGCTTAGTGGTAAGGAATTGTACTGCCAACTCAAAGGCTCATGGTTCAGATCCACCAGCTGCTCCACGGGAGAGAGATGGGCATTCACCTCCTGTGAGATTTATAGCCTCTAAAAACCCTCTGGAGGGTTGGCTTGGTTCTGACTCCACCACAGTACATAGCAACAATTAATGATAATGCCTAAAAAACATCCAAAACCAAAATAACAAAAACCTTCCCCTTGTTTTCATCATTTGTATTTCTGACTGGAAAATGAAAAGTCATCAAGTGTCTGCTTTGAATATTATGGCACTTTTAACCTTATATATTATGGCATGGTTAATGCCCCCACACCCTGTTTGTGACCCCCCCTTGGTAAGAACCTTGATTGTTGTACAGTTTCAGGGAATTCCTTCATATTTCTGTATCTCAGATTGTTTGTACAATAATAATATTAGTATACCAACTTAAAAGTGTTGTGGTTGATATGTGCTTGAAACGTTTTCCACGTACAAACCTTGGTACTTAGAACGGCACAAGTATGTGTTCTCTTTCAGTTCTGATTCAAGGTGCTGATGTTGCCATGCTTACTTTGAGGGCTCTAAAGGAGTGCTGGTGGCCTAGTAGTAAGGAGCTGCACTGCGATCCCAAAGGTATGTGGTTCAAATCACCAGCTGCTCTGCAGGAGAAGGATGGACAGTCTCCTCCCATGTGGTTTGCTGTCTCTGAAAACCTGCTGTAGGGTCAGGTATGGGTTAGTTCCAAGCCTACGGCCCACAACAATGAGGGATAATCTGTCATATACCTTTGTCTTAGCTTCTGAAGTTGCCAGCAATCTTTGACATTCCTTTGCTTGTAGACACATTACTCCCATTTCTGCCTCTGTTTGTGTCTGGATTCCTTCTCCTTTCATTAGAAGGCAACAAGTCAGATTGGACTAAACCCCAGAACCCAAACCCATTGCTGTCAAGTTGATTTCTACTCACAGGGACCCTGTGGACACAGTAGAACTGCTCCACCAGGTTTCCAAAGTGGCAAGTCTTTACAGAAGCAGGCTACTTGATGATTTTTCCCATGAACGGCTGCTGGATCTTTCCATTAGTATCCTCATGCTCAATCCACTGCACCAGTGAGACTCCTTCACCTCAGATTAAGGCCCACCCAAAGGACCTTTTAGTGATTACAAACAAGGTCTCATTTACAGGTACTAGGGCTTATGACTTCAATTGATCTTTTTGTGGGTTACATTACATAAGATTGTGACTTCATTTTTTTCCTCCTTTCACTACCTAGTAGGTAGTGACTATGGTGTGTTGTTAAGAAAGTATCAATTATATTTTTTACTATTTTGAGTATACTTTGCACCTAGAACATTAGCTAAGCAAGTGGCTTGCAATAATAAGGGAATAGAGGTGTGGGAGCAGAACTGCGAGGGAAAAAAAATGTAGAATTTTGTAACAAAAATAGATTTGGCAAATGGATTTCCTTCAAGGGAGTCCGTTTACGGTATTGCAGTTGGTATGCAGTGTAAATTATTGCCTGGAGAAGGGAAACAATTTGAAACGCAACATGTCTTGGACAGCAGAGAATAAATATGCAAATTGTCCTGTTCTTTGAAGTAGCAAGTAAGAATTATACCTTAATTCACTTGTAGTGTCACTGTCCATTTTAATATCCAGAGAAACCCTGGATTCTTTCTACATTTAATTTATTCTTTGCCTTTCTTGAAATTATTCTTGTTGTAGTGGGTGGCCGCTGTTGTACAACAAGTAAGCCTAATAAATTAAGATTGACGGCCTTGTATTACATATGCCAAGGCCCCTGACTTCGGAATTGATATTTGCTAATCTTGCTTGAGTTTAGTGCGGGTTACAACTGTTGCTATTTTAAAGGAGTCATAACTTTAGAATTCATTTGGCAAAGCTTTTACATTTTGTGCAACATTATAGAATTAATTGTGCAATGAATTTAATATTCCTATTGTTGTCTTTCATTTACCTGCTGTTGTATTACATGTTGTAAAACGTAGAGGTTGTTTTACAACTTCATTTTCTCCATACTTGAGTTGATTAAGTTTTTTATGTGTTTGTCAATAAATCTCATTTACTTTAAAAGTATTTCCACTAAGAATAATAGAGAAATTCTTACAGTAGAGTGCTATCCTTATGCCTAAAGCACAATTGGAAAGAATCTGGAGAGGTTTGTTGGGTACTTACTCATCTAAGACAGTGATTAGGTGTTAAAACCCAGCATAAGAGAGATCATTGAACTCTTGAAGTTTACACCCTCCATTAGTGCCTTGCAAATTCCTCTCTTCTTTCCCCAGGTCCTAGAATCTGTTCTTCAAATAAGACACTCCTCAGATACTCCGACAAGGAAGCACTGCTGAGGAATGCATCTGGCTTGTCCCCCAAGTCCTTAGAACTCTTTGAGTTCCATTAGACTATGGTGCAAAGATAACTGCTCTGTACAAGGTGTTCCTTTGAAAAGCTGGCAGTTCAGGGTAGCAAAACTTCACACTAAGTGACATGGATAGTAAGCCCAACTCAAAACATACTGTTACTGAGTCTATTTAGACTCCTGATGACCCCAATAGGACAGAGAGAACTACTGCATAGGGTTTCCAAGGCTGTGTATCTTCACAGGGGTACACTGCCTCATCTTTGTTCTATGGAGTGGCTGGGTGGGTTTGAGCTGCCCACCTGTTGGCTAACAACCAAACTGTTAACCCACTGTACTACTAGGAAAGCCTTACTAAGCCCAGCAGGAGTCATAAAGCAAACCATGGGATCTAAGTTTTTAAATTACTTCATCAGAGCAAGTATTTGAAACATTCTATGAATATTAAACACTTTTGAAAAATGTGGGCATAAAACTATAACCGTAGGGGGGAAAAATCCAACGCAAGTCAAATCAAATGTAAAAATCCAACATGCAAATTTTGCTTTATTATGGGCTTTTCTTACTGGCTTGTGTAGCGGTTAGATGAAGTATACAGGTGATGTGTCTATGCCACAGGAGTTTATTTCACTAAGGAATTCTTTCCGAGATGTCACTGATCTGTTTTAAAGTGGAGTCAGTGTTAAGCTTCGTGGTTATTCTACTAAAGGGTAATTTTGCCTACACTGAGACCTTGTCAGTTGTTTATGAACTTGTTCCCCACATTTCATCACTGGTGGTATTGCTCCCCACTAATTGTCTAATGAATGACTCACAAATATGAAGGCTAAGTTATAAAGGACCTGCTCTCTAATTGTCTGAGGTGGGTATCAGGCTGGATTCTCCTTCTGAGCACTAGTTGGCTTCCCAAGGAGCATCCTCTATTAATTAAGTTCCTAAATTTAAGTATTAATTTCGGTATCATTTATTTATATAGTCATACACAAGTAGATTGGATGTATGGGTTCCTGTTGAAATGTCTGTGTGGAGATTCTCAAACAGACCAGAATGTTCACTTTCTCATATCAATTCCTTCCTTCCCTTAGGCGAGCTATGTGATAAGCCAAAGTATAATCAGACTTCCAGCTCATAAAAGTATAATGAGAACTCTCAAGTCAACCGGAGGTTCATGTTAGCTTGACCTACTCACTGTTTCTTTGCAGGAAATTTACAGGGGATGACAAATTATCAAAAAGCTGCTTTGGTAAGACTGAAATCGGAACAAGGGGTGTGAGTGACATGAATTCACTGTTCAGTTGCATCAGGTTTTTCTAATTCTCCATCCATCCTTGTGGACAAGGGAGATTTCATTTGTATGAAGGTAGCTATCTTTTCAAGCCAGTGTGTGCATTGTCTGTCTTGCAGGGAGAAGATCTATCTATCTATCTATCTATCTATCTATCTATCTATCTATCATCTATCTATTTACTGTTACTTTCTATAATAATAAAAACCCATAGATTTTTATGAGGATTAAATGAGATAAATTTTATAAAGTTCTTCCTGTTGTTAGGTACTATCAGGTCTATTTTGATTCATAGGGGTCCCATGTGAACAGAATAGAAACACCCTGTGTTTGCTAGAGTATCATATTTACCAGTAGAATGCCAGGTCTTTTTCCTGTGAAACCATTGGGTGGATTTAGGCCACCAGTCATTTAGTTGTTGGCCACAAAATAAAAAAATTAAAACCTGCCTCTGGCTGATTCCAACTATTAGTGGCCCTACAAAATTGAGTAGAACTACTTCATAGAGTTTCCCAGATTATGTCTTTACAGAAAACAATTGTCACGTCTTTCTCCTACAGAACAGCTGGTAGATCAAAAGAAATACCTTTCTGCTTAGCAGCCAAGCACATCAAACCACAGTACTATCAGGGCTTTTTAAATTATTTTATGAAGATTTAATCTGTAAATATTGACGCAGTTGTTAATCCTTCCCATCTCTTAACTTGTTCGCCTTCTTAAGTTCATGCCACCTTCATGCCTCCATTGGTGCTCTCTCTTCTGAAAGACACCCTCCTTTCTGTGCGTCTTCCAGATTTTTCTCTTTGATATTGGAGTTTTTCCACCCTCTTTGAGAGTTCACTTGTCTCTGTACTAATACAGTATTTACAAGTTCTAAAGTTTCACTGTTAACTGTCAACATTCATTATTTCCAAGATTCTGAAGATTGCAGGAGCCTTGCATTAGCTGCTGAATGGACAACATTTGCTGTTTTCTGGGGAGGACTGGCAGTGCCCAGTGCCCATTGTAGTGCTTGGCACATGATTGTTGTTGTTGTTGTTGACTGCCTTCGAGTCGAGTATGACTCATAGCGACCCTAGGAACAAAAGGCTTGAAGCCCCTCTACAAATATCAGCATTTATCAAAGTTCATAGAGTTTCCAGAAGCATGTTATTTAGGAAGTGGATGCCACCCTTGCTTCCAATGGCACATGATAGTCAATAAACGTGTCTCAAATTGGGATATAAGATCAACATACAAAAATCAGTTGTATTTCTCTACAGTGACAAAGAAAATACAGAGCTGGAGCTAAGAAAAACAAGTCCTCTCGCAGTAGCTAATCACAAGATTAAATGCTTGGGAGCAAATCTAACTAGAGACACAGAAGACCTAGGAAAGGAAATCAATTACAAGACATTCCTACAAGAAACAAAAAGAGACCTGGAGAAATGGAAGAATATATCATGCTCATGAATAGGAAGACTCAATGTCATGAAAATTACAATTTTGCCAAAGGCAGTGTACACGTTCAATGTAGTCCAATATAGATATGAATTCCAATAAGATAGAAAAGGCAATTTCCAATTTTATTGAAATGGAAAGAGACCTTGAATAAAGAAAGCACTCCTTAAAAAGAGAAACAAGGTAGGAGGCATCTCACTCCCTGATCTCAAATCCTACTACACAGCCATGGTGGTCATGACAGCATGGTACTGGTACAGTGACAGACATACAGATCAATGGAATATAATTGAGAACCCAGAAATCAGTTCATCTACCTATGCTCAGCTGATTTTTTACAAGAATATGAAATCAGTTAAGTGGAGAAATGAAAGCCTTTTTAACAAATGGTGTTGGTAAAATTGGAAAACTATCTGTAGAAAAAGTCAAGCAAGAGCCACACCTCACACCATATACAAAATCCAACTCAAAGTGGATTAAGGACCTAGGAGTGAAACCAAGGACTATAGACTTCATCAGAGAAAAAATTTAAAGAACTCTAGAAGCCCTAATCCACAGTATGGACAGTATAATGAAAAACCTACAATCAGGAGAGAACAAAATAGGTGAATGAGATCTTCTATGAACCAGATCCCTATGCACATAAAAAAAAATTCTCCAACAGAGTAAAAAGGAAAGTCACAGACTGGGGAAAAATATTTGGTAATGGCATATCTAATAAAGGACTCATATTTTAAATTCCTAGAATTCTCCAGCACCTCAACAAGAAAAAGGTAAACAACCCAATCGTAAAATGGGCACCGGATAGGAACAGACACGTCACTGAAGAAGACATTCAGATGGCAAACAAACACATGAAGAAATGCTCAAAATCTCTAGCTATCAGAGAGATGCAAATCAAAACTACTATGAGATATCATCTCACCCCAGTAACGATAGCAAAGTTCAACAAAGCAAGCAATAAATGCTGGCAGGGTTGTGGAGAGATTGGAACCGTTACTCACTGTTGGTGGGAGTTTAAAATGGTGCAACTACTCTGAAAGGTGGTTTGGCACTCTCTCAAAAAGTTGGAAATAGAAGTAGCATTTAACCCAGCAATGCCACTACTGGGAATATACCCTAAAGAATATGAAGAATATACCCTAAAGAAGCCAGAACCACCATCCAAACATACTCATGTTTATTGTTGCATTATTTATAATCAAATAGATGGAAGCAATCCAAATGCCCATCAACAAATGAGTGAATAGAAAAACTATGGTATATTTATACCATGAAATACTGCACCGCACTGGAAAAACAATGAACTCTTAAAACATTACACAGCATGGAAAATCCCGGAGGACATTATGCTGAGTTAAATATCTCAGTCACAAAAGGACAAATACTGTATAGCACTACTGTTTAAAGTAGGTCTGATATGGAAAATAGGTAAGAGTGGGTAGATAATGAACATTGCATTGGCACAGATGATGGAAAGAACTGTCTAAAAGGAATATCTGATTAGGCATAGATATGACAGCAGCCCAACATAAGAGGTACATTGCAAAGAGGACTGGGGGCTAGGGAGGAGAGGAGGGAGGTAATTGCACAACAATGATTGAATATTTTTTAAGAAGTGAACCGGAAAAGGGAGAAAGGAGGGAGAGGGAGTAAAATGTGCAACACGGAATGAATGAAAATCTAACTTTTCTGTAAACTTTCATTAAAATCACAATTAAAATAAAATTTTATTTTTTTAAAAAATATTTTTGTATGTGTGCCGTCAAATCGGATCTGACTGGTACAGGAGGAGATTGCCCCTCCTTCTCCAGCAGAGTGTCTGGGGGATTTGAACCGCATACCTCTGAGTTTGCAGTGCAGCTTCTTGTCACTAGGCAACCAGAGCTCCCTCAGATTTTGTTTTTTTTAAGAAACCAATTGTTCAGTGTAATTTTAGCCATTAACATCCCTCCCTCAGTGCAAGTCCTACTGACATGTGAGGCCAGATAACTTTGGTTGTAGGGGCTGTACTGCTGTGCATCGTTTAGAGGCTCCCCGGGCCTCTAACCACTAGATGCCAGCAGCACTTCCCTCCCAGTTGTGAGAATCATAAAGAATGCCTCCAGATATTGCCAGCTGCCCCTACAAAGAGCAGTTGTCCCTGTGGAGAATGACTACAGAAAAGACTGAGCCTCAGTAGCATACATACCGCCCAATAGTTCTCAAACTTTCTCAGTAAGAATATGTCAG
Organism: Elephantulus edwardii; assembly: GCF_000299155.1. NCBI lineage: Eukaryota > Metazoa > Chordata > Mammalia > Macroscelidea > Macroscelididae > Elephantulus > Elephantulus edwardii. The sequence continues at coordinate 4,696,488 of NW_006399865.1, forward strand.
AGGAAAAGGCATTTACATTAGTGTAGAGATTTTATTTGAGATTGTTTTCACTGAGCTGCCACCAGTCTCAGGAGAGTAATATTTCACACTGGACGCTACAAAGAGCATTGTCACCAACCATGTCTTCTTTTAGAGATGTTTCCTCTCCAGTTCTGGGGCAGGACACGAAAGAAAAGCGTGAAGGAGTGGAAAGGTCTCCGATCTGTCCATATCACACAGCTATGATACTGATCCCCACGCCTGGGGTGGCTGAGATACTTGTCCATAGCCTTTGGCACGGTCAGGAAGAGGTAGGCCAAAAATGCAGGCACAAATCAACTCTAGTTGGCTGTGCCTCACGTTTGGAATCCGTATCTTCTCCAGCTGTTTAACTGCAGCTTGGATTTTCCTGGCGTATATCAATCCAGCCACCCTAGGCATCATTTCCTCCCAAGCAATCGCCCTCTTTCTCTCCACAAAGTCCCCTACACACATGGAGCCCTAAGGGAGTACAGCCCGAGCATACCTCCCATTGTGGAGAGAGAAGGCTGTGTTAGCACAAGGGACAATCCTTTCTGTCTCCTCTCTAGTAGGAAGGGATGGCCTGCAGGGACCTTGGCCTCCCCTCCGTGGGACTTGGTGCTGTGGGGCAGGTGGTCATGCAGGCGGGGGTGGGGTGGGGTGGTGATTCCTGCTCCTTAACCAGTTAGCAGCCTTTACCACTGTTCTGCTCCACTTGGACACATGACCTTACCTAGACGTGTCTGCTCACCCCCGAGCAGTTCACTGATTCCTTTATCCCTTCACTACTGGTTTGTTTACTGCTTTCAGCAACTACTTCTGTTTAGAACTAGGGACCCGGTGATGTGGTAAGGGTCGGTACTACTCAACTGCTGGCCTATTATAAACTGATAGTTGCTGGCTCAAGCTCAGACAGGAAGCTTATACTTAAATGTAAATATTTGCCACGTAGGAGAGTTTCTAGTTGACATAATTTTTTTTCTATCATGAGGCTTTCTGACAAAGGAATCAATGCATTGTTTTTCCTTTTGGAGCAAGTGAATTGCTCATCTCATTATTGTCTGCAAGATGTGTAACCTGGCTTAGGTTGGCCAACTGGCTTTTGAGTAGTACTACTAGGAAAGGCTAGGGAACATAATAAAACATATCTTACAATTTCAAAAACCATGTTGATGTTGAATACTGTCGAGTCAGGACCGACTCCTAGCTGACCCTCCACTTCTCTGGTAGGTTTTCAAAGGCATTTAATCGTGTGGGAGGAGATTGCCTATCCTTCTCCAACATAGCAGCTGGTAGATTCGAACCACATGCCTTCAGAATTGCAGCGCAGCTTCTTGCCACTAGGCCACCAGTGCTCCATCTCAGGAGGAAAGAGGAATGCACATTTAAGGATAGGGTTGTGAGACACGGTGGTGAGGAGAAGGAATTATGAGAAGCAAAAGTACTTGTGAGAGAGACAAGAATCATGGAAGGAAAATAGAGAATTATGGGAGACAGGCCACTGGAGGAGACACTAGAATTCTAGGGGACCAGGAATTGTGGAAGAGGCCTAGCATTCTGAGAGAATCTGGATTGTGAAAGAGAACAGAATTGTTGGGGATATGACATTATGGGAGAAAATGGGGAATTCTGCAAGAGGTGAAGACTAAGGAAAGTAGGAGATTCGTGACAAAATAAGAGATAGTAGATAATTTGGGGAGAGAAAGAAATATAGAAAATACTAAAATGGAGAAGTGTAGGTTGGGAGGGAATAGTGTGAGAGAATGGGAAGTTTTGTGAAAAGAAGATGGCTTGTGGGAGGAAATGGAGCATTTCATGAAAAAGAGAAGTTGAGGAGAGAGTAAAGAATGGTGAGAAGGAACAGAATTGTGGCAGAAATAAAAACCTGTTGAAATGACAGAATTGTGAAAGCAATCAGTAATGATAGGAATTCTGAGGAATAATGAGATTATGAGAAAGACTGATAATTCTGGGGGGGAAACAGAATTGTGGGAGATAGAAGAAATTTTGAGAAGTGTTACAGACGAGGGTCAAGTATCTTTATAATTATTAATAAGGAGACAAGGGGCCAGCAGTTTTGACTTGCAGGCCTGGATTCCAGCTTCCCCATATCTTTACTGGAAATTATCAGGATGTGAATCTACAAAGAGAATTCAATACAAATGAAGCCAAGTTCTTTCTATTGAAAACCTTCCCTAGACCCAGGAGGGAGGGGTCAGCAAATCCAATGCAAGGTAAACCTTTAAGGATTACCTCAGTGCCTCAGGGTGAACTCCAGCTTGAGCCGTGCCTCCCCCCACATCGTGAACCAGCTTTGGGTTTACTACACATGTTTAGTATTGGCTTCCTGTAGAGAAGAGAATTGTGGAAAAACAAATTGTGGAAAGAGGAAGAGTTATTGGGAAAGCAGAAGATTTGGAAAAAGAAAAAAGATTCCGACAGAATCTGTGCAAGATTCTAGAGTACAGAATTGTGGACTGGGACGGAACTTTTTTTTTTCTTTGTAAGAATGGGGACATCATTTAAAAAATTGAATTATGGAAGAAAATAGTTTGATGAAAATAAGGAACTGGGAGAGAATAGCGAGTGGTAGGAGAGAGGCAATTTGAGGGAGTGAATAAAATTGGGGAAGACATAAGGAATTCTGCAGGAGAACATGATTGTGAGACACAATTTTTGAATAGAACAGAATTGAGGGAAAGATGGAAATATGGGTGGCATGAGGAGCTCGGGAAGAGACTAGAATCGCAGAGGAGACTAAGGATTATAGGAGAGAAGACAATTGTGGGTGGTACAGAGGAGAATGGAGAATTGGGGGAAAATGTATGAGAGAGAATAAAGAATTGTAAACTGAATGGAGGGTTGTAAGAGCAAATAGTGAATTATAGGAGACAACAGAAGGGTGTCGAAGACAAGAGAGGGCTGTGGGAGAAATGTAAGGATTGTAGGTAAAAACAGAATGGCAGGAGAAAGGGAATTATGGGATAGATGATATATTGTGGATAGAGAAAGAGAGAATTGGACTCCTGCACACCTCCTGCCATGTCCCTCCCGCATCTGGCCCCAACACCTGTGCTCTGCCCTAACCAGTCCCCTGCCAGCAGCCCCCATGCTTCCCCTATCTGACTAGGCCTCCCAGCCTTTCCGTTCCAGCAAGCCATGTCTCACTAGATCATCGAAAGCTAGCTGCACTTCTTGAAACCCAGTCCCTACTTTGAGTGGCCCCAGGTCTCCCCCTTTCTCTCCGCTCTGGCCACATTTCCCTAGGCTCCCTGAACCTGCTGCACTGGTCCAGGAAACCTTAGAAGCATAAGCACATCGAACTCCCCAGATCTCCTGAGAAGTAAAGCCCAGGCTCCACACCCTGGCCTCAGCTAGACCTGCAGAGTGGAATAAAGCTACAGACACAGGATCTTCATCTAAACAAAGGTATTTTCTTTGGGCTTCTCCCAGCTTCAAACACCACTGACGCAATGAACAGCAATTAGATGCTTGAATAGGGCAACAAAACTGGTAGACGGGTAGTTTTCATGTCTTAAAAAGGCAAATTAAAGATTGGGATTCCTTCCAACCATTCAGCCTAACTCCAATTCTCAACAGATCCCTGGAGAGCACGGCTCCCTCTCCTTCCTGCTGTTTCTTGTCTTGTGACCTTGCCCAGTGCCCAGGGCCCAACCCCACCAAAGACTGAGAACACTTCTACTCACATGTTCCCCAGGGGACAATCCTTCACACCTGAGATTTCTCTCTCTCTTTTTTTGTAAAAAATATGGAACTCTTCCTTAATGTGTATGTCATCCTTGCACAGGGGCCTGCTAATCTTCTCTGTATCTTTCCAGTTTCCATATGTGCTGCTGAAATGAGCATGAGATATCTCTTTTGCCCTCTGTCCCTCCCTCCACTTGTATCCAGTGGACCACGAGAAAATGTGAGGAGAGCATGAACTTGTCTGTTCCCTGCCCAGAGATCTGTGAAGAGATGATGGAGGGCATGGCGGGGCACTCATCTTTAGCCTCTCTGGTATTTTATTCAAACCACATTGCCCCAGGCTTTAAGCTTGTAATACAGGAGACCGTCCCCAGGACCTTACAGTCTACAGCTGCCCATCCTCGGTTTGGACCTAATCAGAAATGCTGAGAAACTTCAGAGAGGTGGGATAGGGGATTGATAAATGGAGAAGGACTTGGTGATTATAGGTCTTTATAAACTGAGCAGTGTTAATGGGCAGCAAACATAGGAAACCCCTTTCACACTATTTATTAGGATAGTTCTTTACACAATAACTTCTCAAGAAATCAATTGGGTCTTTTTTCACATGCTTAGAAAGCTCTAATTTCTCACCATCACCCTCCCATGGCAGTGAGATTTGCTAGTAACAATTGTTCCTATGTTAAGATTCAAGAATCCTGTATTAGTTGCCTTCTCTTCCCTTCCCAGTCTCCGTTCCATTTCTGCCTGGAAGATTGTAGAGAAAGTCACAGTGTTGAGTTAGAAAGAACACAAAGAAAAAGAACAACTTGCAATGGAACACTTTTATTAAGCTCATCCTGATGCTGAAGGCTTTGCCTCATTTACAGAAAACGTTTTTTCAACTGTCAGTCATTCCTTGCCTGTGAAAAAGTAAACTAACAAGAAATGGGACCAAATGCACTAACCTATATAAGTTACTGCATTTATTTTATGCATTTTTCAATATTGTATCTTCTTCCACAAGTAATTTTACAGCAAAAATTAAATTTGTAATTGTTGTTGTTATGTGCTGTTGAGTTGCCTGTGACTCATAGCGACCCTATGTACAACAGCTCTAAACCCTGCTCTATCCTGTGCCAATCTTACTGTCTCTGATACACCTACCCCTTTTACCCCAGCCACTAAATCAATCCATCGCATCAAGAGTCTTCCTCTCTTGAGCTGTCCTTCCACCCTCCCAAGCATGACATCCCTCTCCAAGGAATGATTCCTGCTTGCAAAATGCCCAAAGTGTGTCAGATGGAGCTTCAGAATCCTTGCCTCCAAGTAGCAGCCTGGCTTAACCCTCTCTAGGATGAACTTGTTTGTTCTCTTAGCATTCCATGGTACACTCAATACTCATCTCCAGCGTCACAGCTCGAAGGCACCAACTCTCCTTCTATCATCCCTAGTCATTGTCCAGCATAGCAAGTGATTGCAAAGACCATGGCATTTATCAGGCGCACCTTAGTCTCCAGACTGACATCTTTGCACTTCAGCACTTTAGGGAGGTCTCAAACTGAAGACTTTCCCATCGCAATACATCTTTTAATTTCCTGGCTGCTGGTACCAAGAGTGTTGATTGTAGAGCCAAGCAAACTGAAGCTGTCAACAATCTCAATCTCTTCACCATCAATCATGATGCTTCCATTCGGCCCACTGGTGAGAATCTTTGTCTTCTTGATGTTGAGCTTCAATCCATATTGAAGGTTGCAGTCCTTGACCTTCTGCAGCAAGCGCTTGTTGTTGTTATGTGCCATCAAGTCATTTGTGACTCATAGCGACCCCATGTTCAAGAGCGCTAAACTCTGTTCTATCCTGTGCCAACCTCGCTGTCTCAAACACATTCATTCCCACCACTCCACTCACAGAATCAATCCATCTCATCGAGGGTCTTCCTCTCTTGCGCCATCCCTCCACTCTCCCAAACATGATGTCTCTCTCCAAGGACCAGTCCCTCCTTGCAACATGCCCAATGTATGTCAGACGAAGCTTTAGAATCCTTGACTCCAAGGAGCATTCCGACTTCATCCTCTCCAGGACAAGCCTGTTTGTTCTCCTAGCAGTCCATGGTATATTCAACACTCTTCTCCAGCACCACAACTCAAAGGCATCAATTCTCTTTCTATCATCCCTATTAACTGTCCAACTCTCCGATGCATAGCACGTAATTGCAAAGACTATAGTCTGGATCAGGCGCACCTTAGTCCCCAGTCTGACGTCATTGCACTTCAGTACTCTTGAGAGGTCCCTCACAGCTGACTTTCCCAATGCAATTCATCTCTTGATTTCCTGGCTGCTTTTACCAAGAGTGTTGACTGTGGAATCAAGTAAACTATCTCAATCTCTTCACCATCCATACTGATGCTGCCAATTGGCCCAGTGGTGAGAATCTTTGTTTTCTTGATATTGAGCTTCAATCCATATTGAAGACTGCAGTCCTTGACCTTCTGCAGCAAGCTCTTCAGGTCCTCCTCAGTTTCAGCGGGCAGGGTTGTGTCATCTGCGTAATGCAGGTTGTTGATGATTCTTCCACCAATCCGGATGCCATATTCCTCCTCGTACAGCCCAGCATCTCGGATGATCTGTTCTGCATACAGACTGAAAAGGTATGGAGACAAAATACATCCCTGAAGGAGCCCTTTCTTGATTTTGAACCATCCAGTGTCTCCCTGCTCTGTTCTGACTACTGCCTCTTGGTCCAAGTATAGGTTTCACATTTGCACGATCAAATGTTCTGGGATTCCCATTCTTCTCAGAGTCAGCCACAGCTTGTTGTGATCCACACAGTCAAAAGCTGAAAATATCAGGAGCTCTAGTGGCATATGGACAATACCAGATAAATGGAATAGTCAAAGGAACCAGGGAAAGGAGAACTTGATGGATAGAGGATAATGAAGCCAACTGGAAGATCAGCATCTAAGCATGCTTCTCCTTATACCAACACAGAAGGAAGCAGCCCTTGTTGAAGGTGGCCCAGTGTTCAAAAGCAAAGAACAAAGCAAGCATGTATTTGCTTGGTTGATTTGGAGAAGCACTATTTTTCTTGATTTTAAATCCCAAGGGAAATCTGATTTCTCATAATGATGATGTGATCCAAGGGAACAATGAATGAGATAAGGAGTTTCATATAGCTCTGTCAGTGTGAATTGTTGCCACAGTGACAAAGCACAATTTCTCTGAATCTTCAAACTTTGCTGTTTAGCACACTGCCCAGGCCCTCTGTGTTCTGGCTTCATCCAGATTGGCAATTATGTCGTTGTCAGGATGGCAAGTAGGTTTCAACTTGCTTATCAGCTTCAATTCCTTCATATTGTTGTTGTTTCTATCAAGTCAAAAAGAGACATGATGAGTCCACGCTCCAGAGGAAGAAAACAGAGGGGGGGGGAGATTGATGATCTTGGTGATTGGTTATTCATGTCTGCTGATAATGCAGAATGTAATTTTAGTAGAGCAAATGGGTGCTCTTGAGAACCTACCTCATCTCTCTGCTTTATAAGAATACAGACATTACTTGTAGGTTTCTTTTTTATTTTATTTTATATTTATCTATATATTTATTTATTAATTAATTAATTAGGAAATCCTCAAACCCAGCATATTTCATTGTGGAGGTTTTGGGAAATATGAGCAGTCGAAAGTTCGGTGTCTTTGTTGCTGGCTAAAATCTAAGGCTGAAACTCTGAGATGTTGATTAATTTAGTTGCTTTGTATATCACACGGGAGGAGAGTGGATTAAAGTACTGTTATGAAAATGAGAGCATTGAACCGAAAAAGACACATGGGCTGCTGGCCCTCCACTTCTTTAATCAGGTTGGCAGTGGAAGCTCTTACCCATGGGCAGGGCTGAACACTTCTGGGTGACCTCCAAGTGGCAGCCAAATAGGCAATTAAAGACCAAAAATCCTACTCTACAGAGCATGACTGCTATAATTTCAGCCTAGACAAAAACAAGCATTACCTGCCAAGACCATGAACAAATTCTTACTGTAACCCCCAAGCAACAATAAAACATTGAAAAAGAGATATCAGAAGACACAAGATGGTCTTGCTGTCCTTATCTGTCTCTCATCCTGACTTATATGTCTGTATTGGCAGGATGAGAGACAAACACAGACTCTTGTGCATTTTGTTTAAGAGCTTGTCTTGAAATCCCCACCTGGGAAAGAGAAGATTGGCCGAATCATACCATTTGGTTTCTTGTTTTGCAAAGATCTGGGAAGTTATTTTTTTTTGTTTTTTTTAAATTTTATTATTATTTTTGTGTGAGTGTACCGTCAAATCAGGTCTGACTGGTACAGGAGGAGATTGTCCCTCCTTTCTCGGCAGAGCATCTGGTGGATTCGAACCGTGCGCCTCTGGGATTGTAGTTGCAGCTCCTTGCCACTAGGCCACCAGAGCTCAGGAAGTTATTTTTACGTGTTCCATTTTACAGCTCTCATTGTTGTTATTGTTAGTTGCTGCTGAGTTGACTTTGACACATGGCTACCTTATGGATATTGGAAGGAAACATTGACTAGTCATGATAGTTGATAGGTTTGAAGTCTTCTTCTTTCAGTATGTTAGCTAATATTCCATTGTGAGTCACACGTTTTCATTGGATACTCTTTGGAGGTAATTTGCCAGACATTTCTTCTTAGTATTTGTGTAGAAGCTCTACCAAAACTTGTTCACCGTGGGCAATCCCACTGGAATTTGAAACACTAGGGACATAACTTCCAGCTTCAGAGCAACATTAAAGTTACTATGGTATAAGAAGCTGGAAGATGAGTAATAAAATATGCGATATGGTTTCATCAGTTGAGTTTTATTCAGTAATGAATTATTAATGACTTATGAGAAATTTTTACAGATGAATCTAATATAGTCCTTTTTCTTGAGGAAATTTTAATTTTGCAGGACACAAAAGCAAATCATGTTGACACTAGATACATGGAAGAATATGAGCAGAATACTAGGGGAACACGGAAGAGGGAGAGAATAAAAAGTAAGTAAATTTGACAAGTTAATTATCAAACTATGTACGAGCTTTGTAAGTAAACCAGTATAAAATAAACATTTTATCAAAAACCACCCAAAACTATACAACAAAAGCAAGAGGAAGGCTTCTCAAAGGGGGAGGGGATGCATTATTTCAGATAGACCTGTTGTATTGTTGTTATGGGCCATCGAGTCGCCTGCGACTCATAGCGACCCTATGTACAACAGTGCTAAACTCTGCCCTGTCCTGTGCCAATCTCACCATCTCCAGCACACCTACCCCCATTACCCCAGTCACTGAATCAGTCCATCTCATTGAGGGACTTCCTCTCCTGCGCTGTCCCTCCACCCTCCCAAGCATGACGTCCTTTTCCAAGGACTGGTCCCTCCTTGCAACATGTCCAAAGTATGTCAGACGAAGCTTCAGAATCCTTTCCTCCAAGGAGCAGCCCAGCTTCACCCTCTCCAGAACAAACCTATTTGTTTTCCTAGCAGTGCAGGGTATATTCAGTACTCTTCTTCAGCACCACAGCTCAAAGGCATCAATTCTCCTTCTATCATCCCTCGTCATTGTCCAGCTCTCTGATACATAGCAAGTGAATTCAGAGACCATGGCCTGTACGAGGCGCGCCTGTTTCCAGACTGACATCTTTGCACTTCAGCACTTTAGAGAGGTCTCTAACCACAGACTTTCCCACCATAATATATCTTTTAATTTCCTGACTGCTGGTGCCAAGAGTGTTGACTGTGGATCCAAGCAAACCAAAACTGAACAATCTCAGTCTCTTCACCATCCGTTATGATGCTGCCAATCGGCCCAGTGGTGAGAATCTTTGTTTTCTTGATATTGAGTCTCAATCTATACTGAAGATTACAGTCCCTGACCTTTTGCAGCAAGTGCTTCAGGTCCTCCTCAGTTTCAGAAAGCTTGGGTGTGTCATGTGCATAACACAGATTGTTGATGAATCTTCCTCCAATCCCGGTGTGACATTCCACCTCATAGAGCCCAGCCTCCTAGATAACCTGTTCTGCATAAAGATTGAAAAGGTATGGAGATAGGAGACATCCCTGGTGTACACATTTCCCAATTTTGAGCCATGCAGTGTTTCCTTGCTCTGTTCTAACGCCTGCCTCCTGGTCCAAGTATAGGTTTCACATAAGCACAATCAAATATTCTGGGATTCCCATTCTTCTCAGAGTTAGCCACAGTTTGTTATAACCCACAGTCAAATGCCTTTGCGTAATCAATGAAATAAAGATAGAAATTCATCTGATACTCCTTGATTTCAGCCAAGATCCATCTAACTAACATTAGCTACACTATCTCTAGTACCACGGCCCCATATAAACCCAGCCTGGACTTCTGGCAGTTCTCTGCTGATGTACTGTTCCAGTCATTTTTGGATAATCTTCAGCAGAGTCTTGCTTGCATGTGATATTGATATTGTTTAATAATTTCCACACTCTGTGAGGTCTACTTTCTTTGGAATGGGAACAAATACAGATCTCTTCCAGTCAGTTGGCCAAGTGGTTGTTCTCCAGATGTCTTGGCACAACTTGGTGAGCACATCTAGGGCAGAACAATATTTAATATGTTAATAGATAAGAAATGGAATCTCAAAGTATTCATGTTAAGGAGATAGAGTGAAAACAGACACAAAGGAGAGAGGGAAAAAATGGAGATGTGCATGGACTAGTGGGTAGAATGATTCAGAGGCGGTTGTAGAAAGGGGACATTTGTCCAGATGCTTCTGAAAACCAGACTGGGAGATCTTGGAGTCTATGGTTTCCCTTTTACCAGCATTGGAAGGTAAAGAAGATCTTAATGGTGATATGCCGTCAGTATAAATAACGAGGAGAATAAGGACAATAGAAGTTTGACGAGTTGAAATTGTGTCTGAGTGATCTTCAGATGTGCTGGCGCTTACTGATGAGTCTGTACGATTGGCATCCCATACCAGCTGGGAATGAGCTAGTGTCCCTGCGTAGCACAAGAAAAGGGGATGCTAAACTTGTCAGCAAACGGATGAAAAGGAGAAACCAAATACGTGGCGTTTGGAAATCAGAATCAGGTGCCATGGACTTTATATGCCACCTTTCTGGACCTTAGTTGTTTCCATTTGTAAAGTGACAGCTTGGACTAAGTGACATATTAGATTCTTTTCAGCTCCAGTGACTCTATAGCTTTCCAAGGTGTTTCAAATCTGAGCAGATGTGAGGGAAGAATGCAGGGTGACTTGAGGTGACTGCTAGGTGAGCTGACAAACAGTTGCTGAACCAACAGATGCCAGAGAGTTGGGAGAAAAACAAAACCTCAAGTGAGGTGATGGAACAAAGCACTAGGGAAAGGTTTATTTTGGGGCTGGGCTGGGGAGTTGTAGAACAAGGGGGTGATTAGATTCATGGTATCTTTATCCAAGTGTCTCAGGACCAAGTTTTGGCTAGGGACAGATGAGTGGAGGTTTTTTTAGTTGTTTTATTGGTGTTGTTGTTGTTATGTGCCGTCGAGTCGTTTCCGACTCATAGCAACCCTATGCACAACAGCCCTAAACCCTG